>NC_041358.1:14030382-14197882 GCF_900634415.1 Cottoperca gobio
ATGTATACTTGAGTGAGTCTCTATTTGAGGTTAGGGTTGCTAAGGGAGTCCTTAGGTGGTTGTATTGTTGCATCACAGCAACACAAACAGTGCAGCTACAGTTTACACTACTTGGGCCACAAACCTCGGTCTACTGAACAACTCTTAGTTTATTTATATCCACTTGCTGTTTATTCACTCTGACAAAACTGTACAAAACCTACTGGAGATTTAGTGCCTCCTTAAATGTTATACATTTCTAAGTGACTTCACACCTGGCTGTATTTTTGCATCTATCTAAATACATGATGTTCATCCAAACTTCTGAACGAGACAATGGGGAAAACACTGGATTCCTGGTATGTAATTTGAAGCTCCAAATGTTTTGTTAAAAATAATTAGTCCTTAAGGTGAACTGCAGCCATATGCACCATGTATGGATCTCTGTACAACCACAGCATATTAATAATTAATAGTTAGATATTACTTACACAAAGCCCTTTAATGGATTTCAATCCCATTCTACTAAGAGAACATTGGAGACAGTGGTGCACAATAATGCATCAACATATATAAAGTACACCATGATGAGGAAAAAGGTTTGTTAGTTTACCTGTATGACTTGTTGTGGTGAAGACAATTTGGACTCTGGGACTTTTCAGCCTTTTCTGACCCCAGTAGGCCACCGTCTGGACAGACAGGAAGTAAGGAAGTAGCCGGCAGCAGTCCCTGCAGCCACAGCTCACACTGCGTCTACAACACAATTTAGAATAGAAAGAAAAGTTAAGAGAACTTATGTAAATTGTACCAAATGAAAGACAAAGAACTCTTTAAATTCTAACGTCAACTCAGATCACCACTATAGCCAGCACAGTTACTGCCACCATCTTCATCATCCTTACAGTCATCACTATCCTCACCGCCATCATCCTAAAAGTGTTGTGTGTGCCTCGCTTTGTGACTGACAGTCCAGACCTGTTCTGCATTAGCCTGCTGTTTGACTGGCAGCTCATTATCAAGCTCTTAGTCAATCAGGTCTGTCTGCGTGGATATGAGCTAGTCACAACAAAGAGATGCTTGGGAGATAACAAGCGTGTGTGTATTCTGTATGTGTGCACACTTAAGATGGAATGAGACAAAGGCAAGTTAAAAGCAGTTTCTTGGTGACCTGCAGACAAAATGGGGTTGAAGTATTTCCATTACGCTCAAGATAGACAAAACATATGGCCTTTACAGCTATGTGTGTGTATCTATGTGTCTGTGTGTGTGTGTGCACGCTGCATAAATTCCTGACTGACATGATAATTGTTTTATACACATCTATCATATCATATCATCATGTGCTAATGGAAAGCAATACAATACAGAAGCTTTCTGTGATATGAAAACAATTTTATACAGCGTAGAAATGTTATTGTGGTTCCTAGCTACCCGTGTGATGCTGCTGTTTCTGTGTGTGTCTAGATACAGCTGCAAGTCGGAAACACTAGTTAGGGGGCCTCATTTAAATTCCAGGCCTCCCAGCCAAGCAGAACCGAGGACCAGACTAGAGATACATGGCTCCACCAGGCTCAGTCTGGGATCGCCATCACTACTTAGGATAGCTAGGTCCATTTAACCCCCAAACTTTGATGTTTTTTTTTATTATTTTGTCTCTTCTCTTGAAGTAAATGCTCACATTACAGTTGAACATGTAAGTCTAAAGCTGAAGGATCCTCTGCAAAGAGTACTGTTCACTAATTTGAAGAAAGAAATGAATGTTCAGTCACTACACAGGCAATTATATCTGTTGCGTCAAAGCTGTAATATCTGTGTTGTTTACTGTGATTATGGGTATTTTGGCGCTGCTGACTGGACTTAGTTGCATCGTGAACATATTACATCACCATCACGCCTATAATCATAATAGTTAAATCCACCATCTTGACTGTTATTGCTGCATTAAATATAATTAAAGAAATACAGCGAGAAACCTGTTGTATTTCTTAAGAGGTTACTCTTTGAATTGAGCAACAAGGAGACAGCGATGATTCACCTTTATTACTCTGTAAAATAACTTCACATCATTCTCTTGGTTTGATGCTTGTTATGTGCAGCTACAGTATTGAGTAATCATCCAAACACAGATCATATCACTCTACCTTTGCACAGATCTTACGCTTTACTTCTACGATAACTGGACACTCACTCACTAATGCCCTCGTGCTGTAATGACTGGCATGTTGTCAGTACATTCCCAGATGCTTTGACTTGAGTTAAACATGTTATCCAAATGCAGGACAGCCACTTCTTTCTGTTGTCAGTCAAGCTATCATGGCTAAATTGTCATGTTATTTCAGCACTGTGAAAGCCAGACCTGCATATCATCAAATCACTCTAACAAAGTTAAGTCCCAAGCAGATAATGGTATGTCTGTCTGAGGACAATATTGCATTTTTAAAAGCGTGCCAAACAGTGGTTTCACTGCGAATACGTCAAAACCAGATGTAAAGAAGAGCACATGTAAATAATATTTTTGGTAAAATCATAAAACCAAATCTAGGAAACATGAAGGATCTTTTAAAAGTTGAATCAACTTTAGTGGCATGAAAGGTAAGGTTTTAGGTATGCAAAAAAGCAAGAGCATGTTTTTTTCATCACCTAATTTTTGCTCATTAAATAAATCCACATACCTAATCGAGGCATTTACTGGCTCAGCAGGACATTCTTTAATCTGAGGTAATCATCTTATGTCTAACATTAAGATTAAATATAAATGAGTGTTAAATGTGAGTATCATCCGTTCCTATGGTGTTGTTTCCTGTTTACCTGTGCAATGCTGAACCTAAAACATACAAGTTGATATGGTTATTTTAAATTAGTTATTCCCGCACCACCACCTGCTTATAGTAGCTGTATACATGTGTTTGAGCACTACAGAGGCTTGTAAAATAGCTGTGGTAATCACAACCAGGAGACTACGACCAGCTAGATTTGTATGTGGTGTGTGCACTTCTATTTCAATTTTTTTGTCAGCCACTTATTTAATCGTGCAAATTGAGGTGGAGACATTTTGCTGGGTACTCACTTCAAACAGCTGTTTTAGGGTTAAAACATGGTTTTAGGGTTAAAAAATACCTCAACATTTTCTTTAAAATTATTGGCTTATTCCGTTTCTTTCCAAGAATTAGATGGGACGATCTCTTTTCTTGGTCTGCAGTCTTATTGTCACCATGAGGTTGCCAGGAAACCAGTGGAGACTCAACAAAGTCACTGGTCCTGGCCAAGAAATAACATAACTCCCATAAAACCACAACGTATCATTTTTACACTTAAGGTTTTGTACAGATTTACAAATGAGATATAGCTCGTTGATTAGTGGGCTTTAGAAGTGCTGGATGGCAGATCTTTGTACCTAAGTAAGTTTCCACCTAAAATTGCACAGAATAGGGAAAAGGATTTTAGTAATTGACAAAAGAAAATCATTTTCAGAATCCTTCTTATAAAGTAATCCATAATTGTGTACAGTATTTGTGAAGGGCAGTGTTTGGATGATTGTGTGCATATAAATGTAGTAATCACAGTCTTCTTTCATTTAGTGTAATTAAGTTTATAAAAAAAGATTCCTTACCCCCTGAGTCAATCTGCTGTTGCTCTCCTTTTTGCCCTGTTCTGGTGTGCGTGAGTGTGTATGACGTGTGTGCTTGTTAGTGTGTACTGTATGTGTGTGTGCGTGCAGGGTGTGTGTGTGTTTGTGCGCTGTGTGTGTATGTCGAGACATCCAGGTGACTCTGTAGTTGTGGACTGGCAGGTCTCCCTCTCTGGGGGGCTCCCAGCTTAATAAGACCGCCACTGTGACCCCACTTCCCCTCGACCTGAGGATGGAAAGCAACAAAGTCAAACAACATATCAACATGGATGTAAACAACTTTACAGTAATATAAGCAGAAAGAAAAGTACTTCCTTATAAGTCGAGTTTATAAGAAAATGTTTTTGAAAAAATGACTTTAAACTAGCAGTAAAATAGATGCAACACTTGTTTGTCCACTGCTTTTAGTTTGGTTACTTATCTTTCATTTATTTTATGGATGTGCAGACATTTTATCATCATGTCGAACAGAAGCTACAATTTAAGTCCTCACCTCTGTTATTAAAAGTTTTATCGGAATATTGCTACTGATCCAAGACATGCCCTGAACTTTGAATGACCTTGTTTTGCATTACAGCACACAAATAGAAAAGACGCTGCAATTTATGATTGGAGGAAGGATGAACAGTAATTTGGATGCAGCTACGCCATCAGACACTGACTATCCCCTCGACCACAGTTTATGACTGATGACCCACAAACAGCAGCTTGCAGTCCTGAAAGGAAGCAAAGCAACTAACCTAGCAAGAGAAAAAAGTGAATACATTCATCTATTGAGATACCTTTCTGTGAGTTGGATGCCTGGTTGTGAACCTGTCCAATCTAGAGTCTGGTTGCTCACTCTGACATTTATTGGAGGCTCTGGAATTGAGGGATCTGCAGAGAAAGATGGTCAGAGAAAAATTAATTAAATGGCAGAAATCAAAATAATACATGTAGGTACTTTTCTCAGCACTATGTATTGTCTACATGTCAGAGACAAAGTCTGAAAATCACTTGCTGCTGCTTAGTAAACTTATTGCTGTGAGCGTAACTCACAGCAAACACTCAAAGTTGAGTCTGGCAACATTTTTATTAACTTAAAACCTCTTTCATTGTCATTGTCAAGTCAATAAATCAAAGAGAAATTGTAAAAGAGGAGACGACATACCCTGTGAAAATGACTCCCTGGATATATTTGTCCCAAGTGTTTCTAATGACCAAATACCATACCAACAACAAACATATCTGTCATTGGTCATCTACTGCCCCAACTGGTAGGGAAGCATTACATCTATATGGACATCTAGTGAAGACTAATTGGGGTTAAGATCGTGATTCCCACAAAGCAGAGGCCGTTCACCAGCTTGACTGAATTGTCTAATAATTTTTAATGGGATGCAGCAGAGCAAAATAAAAAAGCCATTCTGGGGGGGGAAACGGCTAATATCCTCTTGGTCTTATTCAAGTCTATGAAGCCAATTAGATTTACAGCATCAAAGGTGAGGGATACTGGAGAAGCCTGAAGCTTCCCTTTTTCAGTAGCTACCACAGACCAAAGGCGACCACCACTAGTCACTGTTTGCCTCCAAGATTAAATCTTGAGGTTGCTGCTCTTTTTAACACTGGCTCTGTATCTTATTAGAAACTCAAACCCCAATCCTGTATTAGATTAAAAGGACAAAATATATATGTGATTTGAACAACATCCCCCATGGCAGACCTCTCACAGGCTCCAGGCTATGCTAGGCTGACCCACATGTAGAGATCAAAGTTAGGGCGGCATATTTGGGCTGCAAGATCTGGCCTGTTTGTGTGTGGTATTTCTTTGGAATAAGCAGAGTGTCTCTCAGTGCCAGCAGTAATTTCTAGATCAGAAACAAAACACACAGAGACCTTGTTCACTGTGGATGTCTTCCTCACTCAGCAGGTTTCAGTGCATTGTTTCATGAGATGAAGACATCAAGATGGGTTTTCTGAACCAGACATTCCGTCGTAATTACTACTGGCAGGTACTGTGCAACCCTAATATCTGAATATGAACAGGAAAGGGTATTTTCAAATTCAGATTCTCTCTCTGGTTAGCATCAGGTCACAGTGGAGGAACTCTAACTATCCTGACATCTGCCAGCTTCCTGATTTGTGACCCCTGACCTCCAGCCCCTGACTAATCAGACTAATGATCTGGAAACACAAGACTCTGACTCCTTCGAAGGTTTAAGTGTGTGTCTTTAACCTTTGACCCTGGCCTGGGATACGAGCTTACTTACAATTGTTGCAGAGAGTTAGATGAGCAGATCCATAACACTGTCATTTCTATCTGTTGTATATAAGGCTATAGCAGACGGCCACTTAGTTTAGTTCAGCATAAAGAAACAACGGGAAACAGATATCCTGGCATTGTCAAAATCCTCATTCAAAAGCAATTCAGGAATTCAGGAAGTTACTGCTCCCGGCCAAGAAATAACCCACATCATCCACCGTAAAAACACAAATAGTAGCTATAGCCTTAACCTGGAATTATGCTTCTGCGGAGATACATGTTAACGTCTTTGTGAACCTACGCAGGGAAGGGTAACCTTAGGTCACCAACATGCACATCTATTGATTCTCAATGGCGCGTAGTGAGGACCTGTGCGTAAAGCAAGCTGATCGGTTGATGTCAGCACAGTAACATTACTGCAGAAAGGTAATCTTTCATTAAAGCACAGAAAACTTTATTCCTGTCCAAGGCACTCGATGCAGTTGCTCATCTTGTAATTTACGTTGATAAATCCAATTATTTCACGTTTGTTTCAAGGATGTACTGTAGTGGTTTGTATGCACTTGGTTGAAATTGATTACTGTTTAAAAGATTTATTTTATGTTTTCTTTACATTGTAGTTTGCTAAACATGAAACTGCTTCCAAATGGACACATACGTTATATCCTTAATCCATTCTGTACAAGTAAAAACACACATGATGGCTTATGTGCAGCCAAAAGAAGTATGATTCCAGCTTTATATATATATATATATATATATATATATATATATATATATATATATATATATATAATGGTCAGACATGAGAATCTTCTCATTCAGACATTAAGAGTATTTCCCAAATGACCTATTAACTATTACTTTAATATGTTGATAGACCACCAGGAGCTCCCAGAGAAGTTGCAGCATACTGTGGCACAGGTTGTATATTCTCTAAACTAGAGGAATTTTACTATTTGGGGTTTTGTTGAAGGCGGTGGAAAATGCTATCTCAGACACCTCTTCATAATCTCCCATGAGTACTCAACTGATAAAGAACCTTTTTCCAAAGCTCAGTCCAACCTGAAGTCATTATTCACATACAAACATGCTCTAGCCAATCCTGGCAGGGGATTCATATCTCTAGCCAATCCTGGCACAACACCAATATGACCTAAGTCTGCTAAGCATTAGAGCTAGGACCTCCTACCGTGTGTGTGTGTGTGTGTGTGTGTGTGTGTGTGTGTGTGTGTGTGTGTGTGTGTGTGCATGTTATTCTCACTTTCCCCCTGTCTCACTGATCCACAAAAGGGATTTGACACTAAACCAACTGAATGAGCATGTGTACTGTATGTGTATGTGTGAATTTGTGCATGTGCAGTTGTGTATTTTCTGTTTCCCGTCTGTGTTTTATGGACTGTCTGATAGTTTTTCTACTGTGTGTACCTTATCCATCAACTAAAGTGTAAGAAAGAGAAAGAAGCAGGAAGGAGAGAAAGGGAAATGCTCCTCAGAGAGGTGTAATATTTCTCATAAAATGACACCAATGGAATCTGTGTTTTATGACAGAATATCAACATTCACCAGATTACAGGTTACGGAAACACGCAGGAGGAATCCACCTTCTCTGTGGGACTCTCGTAACAGCTCTCTAAAGACGATGAGAGCATGTGTTTGGACTGTGTTTGTATTACCTTTACTGGAGATGTAGTGTTTGCTGGGTGTGGTGAAGCCTCTGCTGCCGTGGCTGTTGATGGCTGCTACTCTGAACTGGTACCAGCGCTGAGATCTCAAATCTGACAGAACCACATCTTCAGAAAGGGTCTGAATAAACAAACACATCACATATAACGATGACCAGGTGCATGACAGAGATAGACTTTTGTTCAAGAGCTTTTACAGTCTCATTACTTTTCTTCATCTAACAGATATCATTTTATATGACTCAAAAGATTTGAAGAGTAACTTGAAGTTCTTCTCATTTGCGTGAGCACATTTGTCCATTCAGAAATTATATTTTCAAATTCTCACTAAAATAAACATGCAACAAAAGGAAATATATCCTCCATACAACACAAACCGTGATCAAATTAATATATTCTTTCACTCAATCAACAAAAATACAAAACACAGCTGTCAATATGAACAATCATTTGTGCAATATGCCTGTGCCATTTGTTTATACTTTACATAGTTAGATCTAGTGGATCCCAATTTCATTAAGTGTGTCCAAGCAATCGAGAACAACTGTAACCTACCTCCATACCTCCAGTTAACTTCTCGCCTTACTACAGCGATGTACAGGTGGACTCCAGGACACTGTGACATCACAACCATCAGTAATGCTGGGTGTGGTCACAGGTGAAACAGGCTTGAAATGTTCAACCAGAGAGGGCAGCAAAACACTGTTTTTATGTGATAAGTTACTCTTTAAAAACAAGAAAAAACTAACTGAATTCTTAATACATAACGTCTTTTGAAAAAATGTATAAATAATTGATCCTGAGGTGAAGAAAAGCTTTACGGACTGAACCTTTAAATCTTGATGAACAGGTATTTTTTCCTAAAGAGCATGTGAACTATTTTATTAATATATATTTAAAGGAAATATGTTTATTTGCTATCTTGCTTGAGTTATGAGAAGATTGATACTACTTTCATGTCTTTACATAACTGTCCTGGCTACAGCCAGCTGCTGATTAGCTTAGTGAAAGACTCGCTAATTGACAAGTTATATCTCATTTGTTTAAGCTGTGTAAAAACAGAAGTGTACTGGACTATTTCTTGGAAGTGGCTACATCCAGCGAAGAAATAGTATGGATAAGGATTAAACAAACCATATGTAATGTGTTAATTAGAGCTTTAGAGGTGTTGGTAAGCAGATTGTGTTACCTTTGGACAGATCCATGCTAGCTGTTTCCAGTCTTTATGCTAAGCTAAGATAAGCAAATGCTGGTGCTAGCTTTATATTTAGCTTACAGATATGAAAGTTTTATCAATCTTCTGATCTAACTTATGTAAAAAAAGCAAATACGCATTTTTCCCAAGATATCTTAATATTTGTTAAACATTATTTTAGGTCCTACAAGTTATTTAATACCTAAATCACTGTTATTTTTGATTTTCTTAATCATGAAGTTCACTTCAATCCAAGCCCACTTCGGGCTCAAATGTTCTGTCATCTTTCACAAATCCATGCTATATCTTCTTTCAAAAACATTATATACCCCTGTGTACTTTTAGACATATAAGTTTCACAAGTTAATGAGGTGGAAAGTCAGATGAACACAGTCGGATTGAATTCTATCTGATAATAGTGAAATTAAACGATTTGCCAAAATTATGGTTAAAATTGCTAAAGAAAGATTCACATGTTTTGTCTGCCTGACAGTGCAAATGTAATCAACTGCTTAAAATCTACTCATCCACACACACCACACACACACACACAACACACACACACACACACACACACACACACACACACACACACACACACACACACACACACACACACACACACACACACACACACACAAGCTGCCATCTATTTAAGTCTATAATGAGCGTTCAGTCATTCAGAGTCAGCCGGTGGAACGACTGTGGCTGCCTGTGGTTCCTTTTTAAGCTCTGCTTATTTACCTAACCTCACACAGGCACACACACATGGACGTACAGTGCACACACACACTCACTCATACGCACACACAGACGTACGGTTTACCCTGGCAGAATGTGAGACTGGCTGGGGTGGAGAGGTTTAGACAGCAAGGCAGCAGACTGATGAGGTGGAAACAGAGTCTAACATCCATCTCCATAGCTGAGAAGTTTCATCATTCGAGGCAAATTGAGAGTTATGAGTTAAAGATATGTTACAAACTGTGTGGCTTTGTTCCACTGTTAAAGGCACAGGGAACCATTTTCACAGCTTCAATGACTCTTAGACAGAATCTGCTATGTGTCATGTAGTTACATGTTTTCTTTTAAAGCTATCAGCTTCCCTACATCAACATCTCCACAACTAAAACCCCTGAATAATGTCAAGAGGGTGATATTAACGGAATGATGTATATCTTCAAATGTGAAAAGATGGCAAAATAATTGAATTTCTTTATGATTTCAGTATCTCAAAATCCTCAAGTAAAGACCCAGGGTGAAAGGTGAGACACTGCGGGTTACTGTAGTTACCACGGCAACAGTAGTCCACAGGAGAAGCATGGTCTTCACTGGGATGAATCCCGATGTTCCAGCGGGACTGGAGCATGTAGACGACCGGCTCCACGCTGACATTGAACTTTGACACCCACACCACCTTCACACCACCTTCGGAATCCTCTACGAAGCTCATCTCTCTGCGAGGCTTCAGAGGAACACCTGGGAGGACACGACAAAGAGAAGAGATTGATTAAGCAATTATTCAAAAGGACAAAACAGAAAAGCGATGTTATTTAAAAGACATTTACGGAACATCAAATAACACAAACTGATAGAAGGATAGAAGGGTATTGTATATTGTACAGATTGTAATTTTGTCATTTGTGGGACATACAAATAAAATTGATTTGACAATCAACATAAGAATAGGTGGTACACAAGTGTCACCGGATGTCTTAAACACCATCATAGCTAATTATTATAGAACACATGGCATACAGTCAGTGCTTTTATAGTTGATAAGTCACTTAAAGGAATACTTCACCCACAAAATGATAATTTGTACATCAATTTGACTGGTAGTGCGCCTGCGCAAGCATGAGACTGTTTATGTGGAAGTGTCTTAAATAGTAAGCATGAGCAAAAATGCATGCGTTTGTATAAGTAGTGAGCATACGACTAAATAAATAAAATAAGACTTTGATTGTACTGCACAAGTTTTATGAGAGTCTGGAGACTGGTGTTTTGATATGGTTTTGTTGTTGTTAAACGCAGCTCCCATTTACTCTGTTTTTTGATTCTTCGTTCACCAAGTCAAGGTATGGTTAGGATGATTCCTAATGATCAGCAAGAATTGCCTATTGACAGACATTCACTAATGACTTGATCAGTAGTTTTAAAGTTTGCAGATCAGAAATAATCACAAAATTGGTAAAGCAAAAATATATACATCACTCAAAAAGTATCTTCTTTGTGTTTAATTATTATGGCGGCCCAATCTTCACCACATAGGCGTCTGAGGCAGTTTTTAGCTGGAGCTTTTAACCACAACTGGGCCGTCTGGGACTTTAGATGCAGTCAAGCAGGCAGTATTTAAGGATCTTTATTACATTAAATTATATTTCATTCATTTGGCAGACACATTTTACCAAAGCAACTCACAATAAATACATTTAAACACCATAGGAACAAGAGCTAGATGACATGAAATAAAAAATAAAAGTATGTTCCGTTATGAGCAACAAGCAATGATGCCAATGATAGCATATCAGCGAACAGAGATCCCTCCTTTAATAAAGCCCACAAAATATTACAAGCAAGCCCCAACCTGCCTTTACCTTTATATAGATTGGCTGGGGATTGGCAAGTGTGTCCACAGCCATTAGAGCAGCATTTTCTGGGGCAGGGACAATGCTGGTCTGACGAGCAGCTCTCCACGCAGGCTGCAGCGAATCCGGTGGCTCGCTGAGGCAGAGGGCAGTCTCCCTGACGAGACGACCTCAGAGAGGTCAGAAACTCCCTGCTCGTCACACACTCTGTCTGCTTCTGAGAGAAATAACAGGGGGGAATTGTTATTATTACAGATGACCCACAACAGAAATAATACACATGTATGAACACACATAGGTGAAAGTGTTTCTTTTGGTGAACTCCTACTGACTCTTTGTAGGCAGCCCGTGAGGTTTGGTTTGAAAGGGGCTTCATGTGTGCATGTATTGTATGTGTGTATCTCTGTGTCTGTGCACATGGTTGCAGATCATCAAAATAGCTTTAGCTAATAGCTCTGAATTACCCTGTGTTCCCAACCAGTCAGCCAGTCAGCCTTCCAGTCAGTAACATGCTTCAGCTATTGTGATGAAAAACTAATCTGAAGACCACAGCAGCTGGATTTACAAATAATCATTTAGGGCCACACACTCACACACACACAATATACACACATTACTACCGCACACATTCAAAAGCTCACAAACATGTTATTCATAACACACATAAGCTTGCATAAACACACACAGGAATGCTCATTCATGGCATACACAGTCAGAAAACAGCTTCATGGTGCCAACATACGCAAGTTACTGTTACAGGAGTGACACAGCCACCAAGGGTGTTGTGACACACACACATACATACACACTAAGCACTAAGCACTAAGCACACACTAAGCACTCTCTTTCTGTCTTACCTCACAGGACTTTGGAGAATGCACCTTCTTGGTTTCCCACAGTTCTTTGCATGGTTGTAGGCACTACACATAAACAAACACATAGAAATAAACAAATTATGAGGCTTTTGCTACAATAAAGCAAGTGTGTTTACAATTCACACTTGTTTCATCACACATGATAAAATGGATAAAAGACATTATTTGTACTGTATTTTGGCACCTTCTTAAAGTAGGCTAATAGTTCAACAGATGACTGAGGCAATACCATTCTCACGTCTTTCCGTTCAATGTGAAGCTACAGCCAGAAGTCGGTTAGCTTAGCTTAGCTTAGCACAAAAACTGGTCACAGGGGAAAACAGTTACCCTGTCTCAGTTTTCAAAGGCAACAGAATCCACCTGCTAGCACCTATAAAGCTCAGTAATTAACATTTTTAATCTTTAAATTGAAGTTATTCGCTTTTTTTCTTGGCTGGGAGCAGCGACTTCCTGGAGTCTCGTTCCATGGCGGAAATTTATTTTAGTTCACCCCTCTCCTTTCCTCCACTTTGTCTCTGACTGTAGGTGTGCGTCGCCGCCCTTCGCGAAGTACAGTAGAGAAGGGAAGGTGAATGTGCAAGAAAAATTTGTAAAACAAAAATGAATTTGATGAATGCTTTATCTACAAACAATTTCGCGACCCCCCTGCAGTACCTCCGCCGACCCCCTGTTGAAGACCCCTGTATTGAACAAAATACTACCAAGTAGTATCGAAACTTCTCCAGTCAAAAGATACTTGCATTGAAAATAAATTACTATTAGTGTGGTTTTGCTCGCAGCTAAACACCACAAGCATTTTCTGATTTAATGCTAAGTGTGATTGGCTGAATACCATAGCAGCTGCAACCCATACAGTCTGTGGTGAACTCAAGTGTTGTATTTCACAGAGATGGCAGCTTCACTGTACAGTATAGTACAGGTATTTAATTTAATTTTAATCATTTGAAAACTTTCTAAATGTATTGGTAGTGGTTGAGGCATTTCACGTAACTGAATGCTTCCATTCACATGATGGACACATTAAGTAGGGGAAAAAGGGTATCTAATGAAGTACTCAATTGGTATGGGTATGATTACAAGGGGACTGCTGGTATTAGCCCTTTGTCTAGCTATTCCTTTAAAAAGTGGAGGTCTGAAGAAATACAAGAAATAAAATGTGTTAGAACAAGGATAAATTACAAAGTGTCAGAGGGTTGGAGCCTTTACAGAGCTCTCAATTTTTCAGCTGGTCGGGAACCCAGAGAAAACACTCACTCCAAAAGCACACATGCACACACACTCATCTGGTTTGCCACCTCAGTGAACTGGTGAATGATGGCTCTTACCAAAATTAAAACCAGACAACATATAAAATCTGCGGTTTCACCCCCAACCTCCTCCCCCCTTCTCTCTCACTCCCTCTGTCTGTCTCCCTCAGCTCCCCAGTGTGCCTGGCTTCAATCATTGCTCCAAATTATTCCATCTCACTGATTCCAGGGGAACAAACAGAATCAACAAAAAGCCATAAAAACTTCATCTTTTGCACAAATAAATGGCTGTTGCATGAAAAATTATTCTAGAAAACCCCAGCTGTTTTAAATAGTCTCATTTGCAGACTGATTACTGTGAATACTTTGAGGGCTATCATCACACTTGAGCACTGCATTAAATATAATTTTAACTTTAATTTAATGTAAAGATTAAAATAAAAGACAAACACTACATAATAGCTTGTCACTGAGATTCATACAGCATCAACAAACCAAAGCCTGTGAAGCCACATGTGCTGGTTTCTTAACATAAAATGGAGTCTCAGTGTGAAGCATAGCGGTTTAATGTTGTACAGTTGCTTCATTTCATTCAAGTCATGGAAGAAAAAGTTTGTGTTAGCTTAAAGTCATACTCCACCTCCTAAAACTTTGTCTCCATGAAGAAGCAAATTACAAGCCTTTAACTGCACCTTTAAAGCTTTTGCCCACAAAAGATACATTTTGAAACTCTGTAAAGTTAATTATGCATTCCTGAAGAAGCATGGGTATAAGGAGGTAGAGAGACAATGCAAGACACACACACACACACACACACACACACACACACACACACACACTAATGCCTTTTTTCACATGTTCACCACTGCATCTTGCATCCAAAGCCAGACCACTCTGTACCCCCCCCCCCCCCCCCCGTCTCATCCTTAGCTGCCACTTTGATCAGTTACAGACATGTTTTATTTTTCATAACTTCCCCTGTTCCTCTCTCCCCCTCCCTTCTATAATCATCTGTTCTTTTTGTCTCCTGTCTTCACATTATCACTCCTCTTCTTCTCCTCCTTGACCTCTCATCTCTGTGCTGCCTCTCTCTGCTTCCTTGCCTCACCTCAACACTTCCCTTCTGCTTCTTCCTCTGCTGACCCTGTCCTCCAGGACTAAAACTTCAATACCCACGGAAGTTCATTGTTGGTTGTATACCCATTTTAATAGAGAGCATGTGGGGCATCCCTGGGAAATAGAGGTTTAGGATGCTGACCATGTAATCGCAATGTCACAGGTTTGAGTTCTTTTCCTGTCATTGTCTCTACAATATGGTAAAAATGCACCGATAACTAAACACATCCATCCAACAGGGCTGCACAATATGAGGAAAATATGCGATTAAAACGTTTAATAGCATTTTGCTAGTAAATCTAATTATCCCTTCTTTTACTAATAAATGTGAGTATTATTTTACAATAGCATATAGATATACATTCAATAGTACAGTAGGGAGAGAAAAGCAACAGATGTGGGACAGGGGGAGTTGAGCCTAATGGATTTAAGATGAAGACACTCGTGGTATGTACGCAGTACACACCTTACACTCTCAAATATCACTTGGATGTTGTAAATCACTGAAAAGTATGGGCACTGTATTTGTGTAAGAGGAGCTGAGAGACGAACAGACACTTTTGGCCTTGAAGGCGACATGATGAGTTATGTGTGAGAGCCAGAGAGCGGCAGACACAGCAGAGGTCAGAGGTCAGAGATGTTACTGTTTAACACACCAACACACTGTATCAACAGGGCCCATATTAATGACCATGTGTGTGTGTGCACAGTTTGCATGGGAGCTCCTCAGATATCAGTGTAATAATTAATCACACACACACATACACACACACCTTGTCTCTTAGCCCTCCTATGGCCTCTCCGGCTGTTTTATGGCCTCACCTGCCACGATAGAGGGATGACAGCAACACTCAGCGAGAGGGAGGAGAGGAAATGGGAGAGGGAGGGGAAGAGAGATGTGGTTTCAGAGTGGATAGAGTGTGTGTGTGTGTGGGGGGGGGTGAGTGTCAGTTGAAAAGGAGAGAAGAGATGAAAGACAAATAGTGAAACAGGTCTAGAGATAAAAGAGAGAGAGAGAGAGAGACAAAGAAAGACAGCCACGGACCAGATGTGCTCAGTCACCAGTTCAGCGGGTGCAATGTAAAAAACTATTTATGTTAATTTATGTGTTCAGCTTGTCATCAGTTGTTTGGAGTCTATTTTATCTATTTATATGTGTAGTATTTAGTATTAGGTATCATTTAACTTCTTTTACTATTCTTTTACACCATTTTTGGTGCCAGAATCAGCACCGGTGTCAGTCGAGTGACAAACTCTTTTTTTATGTAGCGAAACCGTTTTCAACACCTTACAACACAAAACAAAGGAAGTCAAATGCTAATTGTTTTTATTATGAACAAGCTGCTTTAATAAAAAGTGTATACAACTCGTAATATTAATAGATAAATCAGGAACTATCGGATCAATGAATAAGTACTAAACATTTGAGCTTTCTGAACTTTTTAGATGCGCGTACTTTTCAGCATGTACCAAGAAAGCATTGTGGTACAATACCCAGCCTTCGTAGGATCTTTAAACATCTTTCTATCTATGTGAATGAGAATAAAAAGAGCAGTACAATTGTAGCTATAATTTCTCAGGGTACTTGAATTACCCTGTTTGGTATTACCAAGTAACCTTTAAAGTTGAGATCAAACGTCAGATAAACCTGGTTGCTTAGGATGTTTCTTCTTCTGTAAAAGACTTTCTAAAACACAAAAAAAACTTGAAAATGATTTTCCATACGCTTTTCTCATATTCCACCAGCAGCTATTTTGAGAACCTGAAAACTCTATTTGAAGTGAAGAATAGCATCCTCATCGTGTTTTTTCCTGCAAAGCAATTCTGCAGATGTCCTGCGAAATCTGGCCCGCTGGCCCACATTGCAACATGCAGTTCAGTGGTTGGTGCAGAGCCAGTGATATCACATACAGACGTGAGGTAAAGGTGTAGTGAGAGAAGTAGAGGAACCATCCAAACAACAAACTGGCAGGAGTGAAAGGAAACAATAATATAGGCTACTAGTCTGTGACTCCTGTTTGGGAATGATACTGTGAAAATAGGCTTAAGTTAGTCAATAATGGTCAAACTATTGCCTGAAATTAATTCATGAGTGACTTATTGATTGAAAAATAACATTGAACAAAACGAGAATTGACTGTGAAAAATCTACATTACAATAACTTGTTTTCTCCCACAAGATGACAAATTACAGCATATTCTGTTTCACAGTTAGTACACTTTATATAGTCTAGACTACATGTAAATGCTAAATAAATTTCTACAGAACATTTCAAAGGTCATGAACACACTTGTTTTATGTTTTGAATATGCACACACACGCACACATGTATCCACACACGGTTACACACACTTCAGGCTTTGTGGTACGCAAGTGAAAAGTAGCGGAACAAATTCCTCAAATCCCTTTGAAAAGCATGTTAGACTTTTGCCAGACCTTTGGAAAAACATGTACAACAACCAGAGCTAACTTAAATCGGCAGCTTGCGGGAGGAGAGGAAAGGCTGGAGGAAAGAGAGCAGAGGAAAATAAAAAGAAGTCCTGAGGTGAGTCAAAAAGACAAATGCTTGGAGAATCGTCCGGTGGTTAACTTCCTCACCTCTCAAACCACATGTGCCCACAATAACCTCAGACGAAATCCTGACAGAGCTTTCTCTCTCTGTGTTTCTCCTAATCATTTTTCTTTCTGTTCTCTCTCCTCCCTCTAAAACAAAACTTCCAAAGGATGCTAGACTAACTCTATTTTCGATGGAGAAATTAAGGAAGTATGGACAATAAACAAATGAATATGTTGCTGACAGGTGGCGGTCAAAATAACGAGGAAAGGTTTTAAGATTTGCTGGTTTGTTAACTTTCTAAAAAGCCAAAACAAAAAAAACCAGAATCAATCAGGTCCAGATTTGAAAATACCTGGTATATTCCTTCAATGTCCTGCGAGCATGATTTGGCATTTCTATCGATATTCTGACAGAATAAGAACTTGTGGCCAAGTAAATGTAACACATGTTAACCAAACATCTTATTAAACTACTGGACAAGTCTGAACAGCAGAGAGAATGAAGAATTGATGTGGGAAAAGGAGGAGAAAGACAAGGAATTAAAATTAATATGCAAGCTTATACAAGCTAGCGAGCTGTTGTTCTGGGTTTTACTTTAAAATCTAAAGGAGAGTGAGATGAGGGATTTGGACTGCCTCACTGTTGAAACTCTTTCCAACATGTCCTCTTATAAACACTGTGATTGTCGATTGAATTTTAAACCAACACTTGATTTGCAACCGACTAAAAAGCAGTTGAGGTGAGAGTCAGCACCTTCTAGTCTTCTGGAAAATCAGTGGGCAGACCCCGCTGGAAAGAGAATGAATTTGGCTGTCCCAACTAAATATCTTGGGATCGTGTTCTAAGAGAGGGTATCATGGAGCGTCTGTTCAAAGCGGGATTGGTGTCCACTGCAGTAGTGAAGGTGTTGCATTGGACTGTGGTGGTGAAGGTGGAACTGAGTCCGAAGAAAAAGCTCTCAATTTACCCACAGATATATGTTCCAACCCTCACCTACGTTCATGAACTCTGAGTAGAAATATAAAGAATGAGATTGTGGATACAAGCAGATTAAGTCAGTTTTCTTTACAGCTTGTGAAGAAGAGACACCACCTGGACTTCTCCCTTTACCAAACATGTACAACTCGGAGGAATCCCCAAGGGAAACCAAGAAGACAATGGAGGGACTACATATCCCACCTGACCTGGGATTGCTTTAGGAACCACCACGAGGAGATGATGTGGCTAGGACATAAAGGACATAAAGGACTTGCCCTGTGTGGCCACAAAACATATAAGTGAAGAAAAAATGAATTTTCTCTCAAAGTATAAAACTATTTTAATACAGATATTTATAGAGGTGATTAGGGGGGAGTGTGGTAGAACAAGAATAATTCCTGTGCTCTTTATGCAGGAACCAAACAGCCTCTAATAACTTGTAAGCATAAGACATAAGTACTAGAGTGCTGACTTACAGTATGATGGGAAATCTACCAGGCAAAGGCTCAGCATACAGAGCTTTCCAACTAGCATTACAAGTAATGTGGACCTCTTAAGAGCAAGCAATGAGGAACGAACGAAGAAGAAATCATAAGAGGAAGAGCAACAGTGACCCGATAGCTCTGCTCTTTGTTCTGCATCTGACCTGTTTGTTAGTGGACATCCTGCTGCCTCGCACACCTGGTACACATTACAACGTCTACTTTGCATGTGTGTGCGAGAGAGAGAAGGAGAGAGCTAAAAGAAGGAGGAGATGGACAGATGAAGGAATTGAATGAGGGCTGTAGTTCAGTTTTAGTGGACTACCATGTGTGTTTCCATGAGAGAGATTCGGCTGATGATGTGACACAAACCATATGTGTGTTTGTCTTCAATAGAGAGGCCCTTATGTAACAAAGGAACAGATAAAGCACTGCAGTCGATGAGACAATGCTTACCTTTATCTGTTTCTCTTATCCTATCCCATTTGTACTGCAAAAGGCATTGCACTCACTAGAGGAGTAACTGTGTTAACCTTTTACCAATCTCCATGTATAAATGATATAGTATATACAGTTTGGAAGACTAATAATATATCATTGCAGAGTAATTGCACCCAACATGTCCTGCGGATGCACTTTACTGTCCCGTCATTAAGCAAAGTTTTTGTTTGTTTGTTTTTTAAACAAATGCTCCTGGGATTCTGAGATTAAAGATGATTAAAGAAAATATATTCAAATACCTTGTTATTTTTAATTGTTTCATGCCACTTCCTAGAGAAAACAATGAATCATTGCAAGCTTTTGGCCTCTTAAGTAAAATAGATGACATGGGAAATTTAATTCATCCTTTAGTTTCGCAGTGCACCATTTTTTGTGTGCGGGTGTGTGACTGTGAGTGGATACACTGACTATGTGTTACACATATTAAAACTCAGTGTGAACAACCTCATTCAGCACTGCTCCAAATCTGGGTAAGGACCCAAAAAGGAGTTGAGGGAAAAGTAACACCAGTCCCTAAATTATTCTGTAAAAATCTATCAAAAGTTATTGAGTATGTTACACTGCCAAAAGGCTTTATGAGATCCTGCAGTGGAATGTAGGCTGAGACCAAGTCACATTTTGGGAGATTTGCCTTACTAATAACCCTAAAATTGGGTTTATGAACATTTTTAAAAATTGCTCCCCAGAAAAAAAGTCTGAAAATCAAACTGAGCTGTGCAGAGTAGTGTTTTCCCTCCAACAGATCAACAGCTAAGGACCAGTGCATTCACTACGTGCTCCTGGCTGACTCTCGTTCTCTTTTTTTTCTTTGCAGAGAAAATGGTGCAGACTATTTCACTTAAACAATGTTTTAGTTGCAACTAATAGTGTCCATAAGACTTAGACGGTATGTTATAAAGGTAAAGCTCTTTTCTGGCTCGTTGTGATCAGACACGATTAATATTTGAGAGCTTTGGCCTGTTTTTATTTCTAAAAGTAAAGTATAAAAAATAAGTATTATATTGTTTAACAAAACTCTGGTTTCCTATCAGCACTAGTTTTAATAAGACTAAGAGCCTACAGCCAAGCTAGAGACTCTGGGAGGCTTGTCTACGGACAGTGGTGCTTCGAGCTAACTACCAAAGACATTATGTTAAAAGGCTCACAATGACGATGCTAAAATGCTGATGTTTAGCAGGTATAATGTTAAATGTTCACAATCGTACTTAGCTCAAAAATGTACAAACTATCAATAAACACAAAGTAGAGAAGAGGCTGATTAGTTAGTTGTGTAGGGATTCCTTCATTAATCAAGAATTGGACAAATTGATATTTTGACCGGATAATTGATGATGATGAAAAGTCAGGAAGTTGTTACAATCTATCCCGAGGGGAACATGAATGTCTATAAAATATTTGATATATTGTTGTTGAAATATTTCAGTCTGGATCAAAGTGGCGGACCAACCCACTGATTGCAATCCCTCTAGCCGATAGTGTGACTAAAATATGTTCAAACAATATTGTAGTCGGTATCTCTGGAGTTCATTATAACCTGTCCTCGAGATCTGTACTTTACCTTCTTATATATATATTCTTATATATATATATATATATATATATATATATATATATATATATATATATATATATATATATATATATATATATATATATATATATATATATATATATATATATATATATATATATATATATACATTTTTACCAAGAACAAATGCATAATTATCCGAATAGAGTATGGTAGACACTTGGGAGCATTACACAGTGTTGGACTTCCTCTGCTTTATAATTCATTATTTTGATTAATCTTGGCAATTATGGCTGAGGACTGGGGTACGTAATTTTCTGTTCTAATTTATTTTTGTTGGCCTGTCCTGGTGACTTTTACAAATTGGGCTGTGTCCACTTTCAACAGACTGTAAAACGGTAAGAATTAATAACTCTGCAAATCAAACAAACAAGAAAAGACAATGAGTGTCTGTGCAGTATCAGCCTGTCTGTGGTTTACACAGCGGCAGCCCCCACTGGCCAGTTTCAGAGACTGTTGTTGGACGTTGGTTACAGCACACTGGTATTCACACATGTAGAACAACAAGACACAAAGCCAAGGTACTAAAGTTTAGACGTGGTATTAAACTAGAAAATATTTTCTGTTCTCATTCTCTTGTTATTGTTGTTGAAATCTAAGCATCATGAATAGAAACAAAGGAAGGGAGAGAAGGAAGGAAAGGATATAGATAAGTTTGGTTAAGGTCAAAGGAGCTGTGTGTTTGTGTTTGAGGTGGTGAAGGGGGGGTTAGGTAAAGATGAAAGTTGCAGTCAGATGTTTTGCTCAGTGCGGTATCCACTGCAACCGTCTGTTGGTGGGAGTTGTGGAGGGTTGTTGACATTAACCCCAGCTGACCTCAACATACACACACTACTGACATACGCGCAGTACAGAAAAAAAGCTCACTCTCACGCCCGTTTTGTGCTTTTCCTTTGTCCGATTGTACATTTACAGCAAAGCTTGGAAGTGTTGCAAGACATAAAATACGACTCAGGTGTTCATTCAGCTGGGATAAAGCTTTTAGGTCTGAACCTGAACGGAGAGTTCAGAAAACACATCAATAAGAAACCAGACAGAATCTTTCAAGAAGCCATTAATATTGAGTAAGTTAGGGTCAGTAAGTAAAAGGTCATGGAGTACAGATATTTTACAGATATGTTTGGGGCTGTTGTGTATATGTTACACACTATCATTATTTAGTCCAGAAAAGAGTTTCTCACATATTGTGTTTAGTGATAAACATCAAGGGCAAAATCCAATACTAAAGATATTTCCCTGTGTTGATCTTTTAGCCTTTCTGATTTGCATAAAGAGAGACCAGCGGTATAAAACACCCACAGTAATGCCCAGAAAGCTGAAACAAGCTGGAACTGCTGCAGAGTGGACAGACTGACAGCTAAAAATAAACAGCATGGAAACTCCTCTCAAATCAAACAATGAAATAGCACACACACACGCACACACACACACACACACACACACACACACACACACACACATACACACACACACACACACACACACACACACACACACACACACACACACACACACACACACACACACACACACACACACACACACACACACTTCCTGGCAGGCAGTGTTAAGTGAATAAACAGGGCATAATTTTTGCTCCAGGCTGGAAGGATAATGGGGATATAGGGGAGGACGTTATTTTAACTAAAAACACAACCTTTGCTATTACAGGAGCCGTGTAGTGGGTGTAAAGATTCCACACACAAGGGAAGCAAGAGGAAGACTCTCCCTCTGTCCCTTTGCCTCTCGCAGCAGAGATGAAGAGTGACACTCTACCTCTGTTTACTGTTGCTGTGACGGATTCATTATACTCTAGGATCAGGATACTTTGTTGTGTGTTGTCACACTTATACTATAGCCACTTAATACTGTACAGCCAAAAAGACAAGATGGGTTCAAATCATCAATCACTTTTTCCCTCTGATTTGGACCATTACACCAGTGACAGTTAGATGGTAATGTAGCAGCAAGCAAACATACTGTTGCTACGATTAACTGCATTTTAATGTTCCTTGCCCACCGATTTAAACTGTTGAACAGAATTAGTTTGAGTTATGCCACATAGTTTCCATGGCCCTGGTATAACACTGAGCCGAGACATGATACTTGTACATCATATGATGTCCCAAATAAAGCCATACATGTGTTCTGTTTAATGTGCCACTGGAGCCCTTTGGCAGGACGTATTGTTTAAATAAAAAAGAGCAAAACATCTGCTTTGCACCAAAAGTATTATTTAAGCTTGGTGCATATGCAAAGTGGATGTTTTGATCTTTTCTATTGCTGTTTTTGCCTCCAGCAGCTTCTTTTTTTTCTTCTTGGTAGTGTTTTGGGAATCTTTTATTAAATCACAGAGAGAAGTACTTGTCCCATTCTTCATGTTCATATTTGAGGACAAGTCAGACAGAAAGACAGATCCTGTCCCCTCAAGATCAACAACTTATTTTATAGTTAAAGTAAGACTTTACCCTTTTCACTGCTGACTCTACTGTTGTTTTGGTGCTGCACAAGCTTCTTCTACAATGCAAGCAGTGAGCTTCACTAGGAAAGTTGTAGCATGCGGAGGGTCCACCCAAACTAACCAGTAGGAGTTGCTAGTGCAGCAAAAGTGACATGAACCCTAACAGGATTACCAACCACAAACACAGCCATATGTGTTTAATGGATCAAACTACCAAATCAGAGTTATTGTTACCACAAGTTAAACCCTTTACTCCTACACCAAAGACTTGGTTTTAGGGTTATGACTGGCTTAAGAACAGGGTTAGGGTTGGGGTTAGGCCCAAAGTGATTCATTAAGTAAACCTTAAGGGAATTGAATGCAAGTCAGTGAAATGTCTTTAGACATGAAGCAGTAGGCTACAAGTTTGAGTATTTACCTGTGCGCAGCGTCTGTGGTTTTCACACCAATCCAGAACGTGGTCACTCTGGAAGAGACGGAGACGATGAGGATTAAAACAAACACAGAGAGCAATACATCTTCCACAGACAAATCCTTTGTTTGACTCTTTCTGCCCACATTTGACCTACTCACGTAAGACTGCCGTCTAACATAAAGGAGACAGAAAGCTAAATATTGTTACTAAAACGTCACCATAACCAGAGCAAACCTGGCATGTAGACAGACACAACCTTTCTCCTAATTACGTAATTATCCTCAGGGTGCAAAATGACCTAACACACTGTGTGTGTGTGTGTGTGTGTGTGTGTGTGTGTGTGTGTGTGTGTGTGTGTGTGTGTGTGTGTGTGTGTGTGTTTGTGTGTGTGTTTGTGTGTGTGTGTGCAGTTACTGCTAAGTGAGTCAAGACCACCAGTAAACATGGCTGCTATAACCACCGTGACAGAGGGAGACGTCATCTCATGACCACAGGGACAGAAATACAGATTAACCAAACCAACCCCTCGTCCTAAAGTCAAAAATTGTTTTCCATCCAAATAAAACACCTCAAAAGAAACTTGTTCTCATCCATACTTGGTATTGAACGCACAAGGCAACGCAAAAACGGAAGGATTTTACCTGGAACACAAGAAGTATATTGATATCTGAGTATATACATTTATGTTGTCATTATAAGATTATTGTGAAATTCTCAAACCTTGTTATAATTAGATAAATAATAAAGAAATAATACCATGGTCAAGATAACTGGTAGCCTCTAGATTAAGTTCACACTTCCTATTATGGATTCATCTATTGATTGTATTAGATTAATCCAGCTTCAATTTACTTGTTTTGTTGAACTTAATTTACAAAAGCCAAACATATTCAATGACATGAAACAGAATAAAGGAATAAGAAGCTGGAAGAAATTAATGTTTAGTGTTTTGGATGGATCAATGACAAACAACCTATTATCAAACAATGTTTAGAATCATTATCTGTCAATCGACTAATTCATTAATCAATTTATCTTTCAGACGCTGCTTCTCCTAAACCCTGTTGGTTTCACAGTGCTGGTGTTACATTGCCTTTGAGCTATTTCATTTTAGTTAAATTTTCAGTTCTTAGGAGATGTTAGACCGTTTAAAAATGGTTCAAATGCAGACTGAAAACCCCGTCAGCTGTTTTTAACTCGCATTAAGACAGTCAGTGTGGCAAAACTGCTGCTCTTTGCTTTGTCATCATCCGCACAATCACGATGCCATCATCCAACATCAAAACAACTATTACAATACTGGAGTGTGTGTTTACAATAGTGTATCTGTCTGTTGTCATGTGTGTGTGCCTCCAGGGAGTATATGAGCCTCTAGAGTGTGTGTGTGTGTGTGTGCGTGTGTGCGTGTGTGTGTGTGTGTGTGTGTGTGTGTGCGTGTGTGTGTGTGTGCGTGTGTGTGTGTGCGTGTGTGGAATAAGCCCTCTTAACGACTCCTAAACCCTCTCCTGAGCTCGCTGTATTTAGCCTGAACCAAGCTCATCTCTTTCCCCACAAACACACACACGCACACACACACACACACACACACACACGCACACACGCACACACACACACACACACACGCACGCACACACACACGCACACACACACACACACACACACACACACACACACAGGACTTCTCCTCTTTTAAGTAGCCTTTGTGCTTCTGGGTTGGGGGTTAGAGTTGGGGTAGCAGTGCAGAGGTTGAAGGTTAGAGATTAGGGGTTCGGGGCTTTCACGGTACAGAAGATACTGAATTGACTCATTCATTCTTAACATTCAAAACAGATGCATACTGAATATTTGAGTATAATACCTGCAAAAGAAGCTAAATTGGACTTTGATGTATGAAGATGAAGACTTATTCCCCTTATAATATAAGCCTTGGAAAGACACTTCAAGCAGCAGCTTTGAGAATTTCCACTAGAACAGCTGAGGATTTTACTGAAGTGAGAACAAGATTAAGGCCAGGACATACTTTTAAAGACGTGCTGGTCGGATAGTACGGTAAAAAGCTTCTTTCTGACTGTAAGATGGGGAGGGCTGCTTCTCACATTTTTTGTACATTTCCAAAACTGACAAACCATTAGTCACGCCTGCTTTCTGCAGAGTCTGGCCATTAAGCATATGTGTGAAATTGGTCAGAGATCCAAGTTCTCCACAAGTTTTGTTTGCTTCATTTCTCTCATACTCTCACCCTTTTCCACCGCTACATCTGCTTACTATTGCCTCGGTTGTCCAGCTGTTGGCAGCAGTGAAGAGGTGGTTAGTTTTCAGAGAGGAGACATCAGGAGTGCAACCAAAATCAGAGTTTACAACACTTTATCAAAAAGGTTGTCAGGTTGTTGGACATAATCTTGGGAGAAATACAAGTGTAAGTATGCCTTTAAGACTAAATCAGTATTGATGGGGTGGACAGACACCTTTGGCTTAACAGTAAATCTGTGCTAGTTGTTAAAAGGGATAATGCCTCCTATAGAGACAAATGAGAGAGAGAAGAAGAAGAAGAAGAAGAAGAAGAAGAAGAAGAAGAAGAAGAAGAAGAAGAAGAAGAAGAAGAAGAAGAAGAAGAAGAAGAAGAAGAAGAAGAAGAAGAAGAAGAAAGCAGATCTCTGATGAATAAATGACTAACAAGTCTGTGGGGAACGATGGATGGAAAGACGAATAGATGAGGAGGAACAGAGGAACAGAGGAACGGCTGTCATGGTATCACTACAGAGACAGAGAAACACCCTCCTCCTCCTCTGCCCACCTTTTCTCTTCTTCCTACCGTCTTCAAGGCACTTTCTGACTACGCATAACTGGTGTAACTCACTCAATTAGAGGAGGTTCTTAACTCTCTCAAACATTAAAACACAGTTTTGAATAACCTCATTAATATGTGCTCGTAATGTTACAGACACTAAGTCTCCCTCTGCATTTTCACCATTGTCACTACTATCTACCTAAAATAGAAGGAGTCTCTGTCTGTACGCCTGTCCTTTTATTTTTTCGTCAACCGTTCATCTGATCGACTTCACATGGGTGTATTGCTGAGGACCCAAGGAAGTGCAGTGTCGAGTGTGAGCTTTTGAGATGTACTGTTACACCGGCCAAACGGCATGCTGGGTACAGCTCTCACTCCTCATTCCTCGCTACAATATTACCGTCGCTACAGTACATTCAAGAACAGATAAAGAGAGACGGGAGAGACATATTTGACATATTTTAGTAATGTTCTCAACAACTGTTCATCCGATGGACTTCATACTTTGCGGGTGTATTGCTCAGGACCTATAGGAGCGCAGTGTTGAGTGTGAAGTTGTTTGGATGAATTCTGAGGTCTAAAAAATGCATTTAAATTTCCTTCATAAAACATTTGCGAATCCAATGCTTTTGGAACATTTTGAAACCTGTATTGTTTACATCCAAGTGTACTTGCTGGCAGTCTTCTTCTTCATAGCCTTTGTCAGGGCATTGCTGATTTCTGTAGAGTTTAACCGCCACCTGTCATTCAGTGGAATAATGTGAAAACACTGGTAGGAATGTCTGGGTGCAGATAAACAAAACGGGGATCCACTCATAAGAACATTTCTCCACAGGGTAGCTTTAAGTTGCATTAGTGCTGCAGAATCGGGATGCTGGGGGTGCAGCGGAGAAGAAAATTCCACCCTCAGATCTCCTTTCAGCATCAGTTTGTGATGTTCAAGGAATATATAATATATTTTGTGATGTAGTGATATAATTTACAGCTTTTATTACTTTGGCTTCTGTTACACATTCCCCAGATTTACCACAATGTCTTTCTAAAGTTGCCAGATGAATATACCTGAGCTGGTAAGGCTGTATATGTATGGTGGGAGACCAATAAGTGTATGGGGGAAAGAGTCTTACAGCTGCAATGCAAAATCTGTTTATTCAGGTTGCTGTAAAGTAGAAAACAATGTTTCTGCCTCTTTAAAACATGTATAGATATGTCACGGTATGACTGCTGAAAAGTTACAAGTACAATGATAAGAAATACATCAAGGGAATGGGAGTTTCAACGCTATACACTGCTGTGGACTTATTGAATTAACTAAACACAAATGTGCAATATTGCTCTGCGTTGTCCTGCTTGTAGATGCTCAATCAAGGTGGGTCCTCCAACAGAGTGATGGTTAATTCAACCAACCTCCCTTCTGTCTTTGTTTTGGTAGAGAGAGAAAAAGATACAGAAGAGCACTCTGTTATTCTTTGTGTCTTTCATTTGTACCCTCCATCTTTTCCTTTCAGTCTCTCCACATGGCTGCCAACTTTTGTAAAAATGACAGGGGAGGACATGAAAATGATGGTGATGATATGTTGTAGATGCTCCACTCAAAGAACTGAGGACAGTTAAAACATCTCCAGATTTTCACTGATGAGATATAAAGCTGCTTTCCACACTGCTGGCTTCACATCTTCATTCCCCATCTTAATCTTTTTCACGCTCTCTTTCTTTTTCTGCCTTCAACGCCATAACATCCCCCTTTTTCTGTCACTCCTTTCCAGCCCCCTATGTAATACACACATTGGTGCACGCACACACGGATTTACACATACACACAATGATCCCAAGTCAATTTCATGGGACATATTTGCTGTCAGAGCCAATCAAGGCAGTTTAGATGGGCCTGTGTGCCGTACGGCTATTAAACGGTGGTCAGAGTGGGGTTTCGTAGGGTCTCAGATTGTGTGTGTGTCTGTCTGCGGCAAAACAGCTGCACATGTTGAAAAAGTCTGGGGAAAGAAAGGAAGGATTGGAAGAAGGTGACTGGAAGAAGAGAAAATAAGTTGGATGTGGAAGGCTGATAGGAAATGGGAGGGAGGGAGGAAGTTGAAAAGAGCAAAGGGAGACAGACAAAAGAAGGCAAAAGATGGAAATAAATATTAGTTAATAGGAGCAGCAAGGAGACTGGTGGATAATAGTTGTGAAACAGGACGCAATAAATTTTGTTGACTGCCGTTTGTCTGGCTGGAGTTATTTTACTAATGGGGAGCCAATTTTTAAGTATATTTTCATCCATAGTGGAAGAACTTTATTTAATTGTATTGTGGCACTATACTTCTGGTTATGGATAAAGTTGTATTTGATGTATTGATTTAGCAAAAGTTCTATATTTAAAAATCTTAAAGACCAACAAAACCTTTTGGTCGAAAAGCTTTTGTGCATGTTATGGTTCATGCATCAGAAAACATTGTTGATAAAAAAGATACCTTGCATGAAAAGTATCCCAGTTTATGATCCATGACTTGGAGCAAAAATGTTCAAAAATCCCATTAATTTTAATGATGGATTTCCACATGGCCGGATTTCATACCAACACTTTAAACGCAGGGTCTTAAACTTTTTTTTCGATCCTGGGATCCACAAGAGATATTTGTCAGAGTCTGAGTCCAGTCAGAACCAGAAGTGACACACGAAGTTAGAAAAACCTGCACTAAAGGACTTCCACATGTCTCTGATGACTGCTGAGTCCAGTCATCATTGTTAAAGAATAACAACCTGATGTTACTGGATGCAACAGCAGGAAAAAGGTAGGGACACAGACACACACACACACACACGCACACACACACACACACACACACACACACAAACATGTGCACAGACAACATGCACACGCACAGCTGCACACACCCTTCAGTGTTTGAAAGAGAGTGAGATATAAATCACACTTCTGCCAGATGCAGCGATAAAAACTGTGTGTGTGTGTGTGTGTGTGTGTGTGTGTGTGTGTGTGTGTGTGTGTGTGTGTGTGTGTGTGGAGAAGAGACACAGAGGCAGAGAGAGTGTGTGGACATATTATATGTGTGTGTGTGTGTGTGTGTGTGTGTGTGTGTGTTGTGGTCAGTGTTTGCGGTAGAAAGTCTATTTAACACGAGGCATTAACTCTGCTAATCACACCCAGATGACCCAGAAGCAATCACAGCTCCGGTGTGTGTGTGTGTGTGTGTGTGTGTGTGTGTGTGTGTGTGTGTGTGTGTGTGTGTGTGTGTGTGTGTGTGTGTGTCGCGTGTATGTGTTCTTTGTGTGAGTGTGTGTGGTGAAATTTACATCAGGACTTCCACTCCACAGAATATGAAGTTCTTCTAAAAAAGCCCATGTTGAGGTCTGAACATTCCCGACAGAAGCCCCAAATTAACTTACGTGCATGCGCCCGTGTGTGTGTTTCCGTGCACATGTGTCAACGTTAGTGTTTGTGGTGCTCCACATCCTGTAAACAACAAGAGTCACAACAAAGTGGTTGTTGTAGGTTCCTGAACTTTGCCTCATCCGACAATTACATCGGCATCCGTCTTTCTGTTTCAGTTCACTTCCTACAGCAGTAATGATGAAACTCAATCGATAAACAACATACTCTAAATGATCAACAAGTTAAAGGAAAAGTACAACATTTTGGGAAATATGCTTCTTGCTTATTCACTTTCTTAATGAGAGTTACATGAGAAGATTGATACCACTCACATATCTGTAAACTAAATAGGAAGCTACTGCAGAAAAGCGCTGGCATTTTTTCTTGCCTTGCGCATTCACATTCCCTCCTCCGCTCTGTTTCACTCCCACACACACACACATGCACACACACCTACAGTCAGAGACAGAGAGCGGAGGAAAGGAGAGGAGTGAACTACGCATCAGCACCCCCCCCCCCCAATTCCCCCATTCCCCTATTCCTCCATTCCCCCATTCCTCCGTTCCTGTCGCAGCATTTTTAATACAGGTAGCTCATTTGGACCTGGTCATTTTAAAAGTAGCTCACAAGCCAAAAAAGTGTGGGCACCCCTGCTCTAGGCGGTCGCATGTGGCCACATACGCTCTCGCCTCATTGGGAGCAATTGAAAAAAACACTATGTGGACATTCAGCCTTAGCTTAGCACAAATACTGTAAACATGAGGAAATCAGTTCTCTGGCGACCAGTGGAGACTTTTAATTTCTTTTTTTAGAGGTGCTGGTAGGCGGACACAGGCAGGCTAGCTGTTTCCCTCTGTTTTTAGTGTTTGTGCTAAGCTAAGTTAGCCAACAGCTGGCAGCATGCTTCATATTCGGGATATGAGAGTAGTCACCACTGGGAAGAAGAATGGATGCCTGGTTGCCTAAGTATCAGATATAATATGCCAAGTCTTTTTGTCTGCCTCTCTTTTTGGGGCTAGAAGAACAAAACCATGCCGCTCAATGCTTTGCCATTCCAGCTGTGATTTACTGTCTTGGAATTTCTTGTCCTGGTTTCAGGTGAGAGTCACTCCTACGCTTCCACAATTTTATCACCATCAATCCCTGGTTCTGCTGATCAAATGACAGGGCGATCACCAAGCCGCAGAAAGAGGTAGATGCTTTATCTATGAGGTGAATCAAGCAAGCCTTTGTCTCCTGCCATCACCCACCATTCTGCCTGTCTCTCTGCTTACCTGTCTGCCTGCATGTCAGTCCACTTTTTAGCCAGAATTTAGTTTATCAGGTTGTCTGTCTTCATGTATGTTTGTTACACCTGTCTGTGTGCGTCTACCTGCCAGCTCACCCTACCGTCTTTCCATCTCCCTTGTCTGTCTTCGTGCTTGACCGCGTCTGTCTACCTGCCTTTATCTCCCTGTCTGTCTCTGTGCAACCTGACCTGACCGTTGTCTCTGGACTTTTTCAGAGCGTGACTGGTTGGCTGACCGACCTCTGGGCTGATTAGAGTTACCTACCGCAGAGCAGCTGGGACACACACACACACACGCACATAAACATGAATGCACAGGCAGCCCATTCAGCCTCACACTGGCCCTCAGCCCTGGCTCGAACCGCTAGCCATCCGTTCATCAGCACCACAGACCTGTGAGTGTTCAAGACACGCAGTCTAATCTCATCTACTACGTATGTGCAAAAAGATCCAGCTCTGCAGGCGAGGCTGGGTTTTTTTCCCTTATTTTTAAGAGTTTACATCAAGGAGGAATTTGGGAATATGACAACATACCAGCCAATATATACTCATGAGCGCACACACACACACACACACACACACACACACACACACACACACACACACACACACACACACACACAGAGCTATAATTACACTATTACACCATACAAGGGAAAGTAGTGGAAAACCCAGAGAAGAAGCAGAACGCGAGGTGTAAATAGAAAACTGGTGACTCACATTCTAGTGGCTACACACTCGCCACACACACACACACACACACACACTGAGAGAGAAAGAGCCAAAAACACAGGGTTCACGCACATGAAGCCAGAGGAAGCAATGTGTGTGTTTGTGTCTTTGTGTCTGAGTGTGGTGACAGAGTAGGATGAGTAAAGCTCTATTTGCCCTCACTGATGTTATAGTTACTGGAGCCCTTATCAAAAGGTTTTTTGTTTTTTTAAACGTTATGTTCTTTAAATGAATGAACGCTTTAACACACAGTCTCTCCCGCCCATTAATCACTCTGTGTTCTGCTACACTGCCCTATAATAGGTTCAGGGAGTGATGCTGTTCCCCAGGATGTGGCTGAGAGGAAACTTGTTTCCTTGTTTGCTCAAAGTTTAGTGGCTCTTTTTAATTTGGTAAAACACACAGAGTTTTCAGTGCCTTTTTATATCCTGAAATTAGTTTCTGAGTCACAACATCGTCCTTTCCTGTTTGTAACCGTCCTACTAATCAATCAGTGTCGATTTCTTTTTCTGTAACATATTTCAATAAGGGCTGCAACTAACGATTCTTTTCATTGTTGATTAATCTAAGGATTCATTTTTTAATTAATTGTTGTGTATAAAATGTCAGAAGGTAATGAAACACCGATGTCTTCAAATGTCTTGTTTGTCCAACTAATAGTCCAGAACCAAAGATATTAATTTGACAATAGTGAAAGGATGAAATCCTCACATTGGAGAAGCTTGAAAAGCTAATGTTGTCATTTTTGCTTGAGAAATTACTCAAAGTTAAACATAGTTGCAGATTCCTTATCTGTCAATCTACACAATGCTAATTTCAATGATGAACAGCAAATAAATATGAATTTTAAGAATAACATTCCATGTAGCATTGAGTTCTTGATTTGATTTTTGATTTTCCTAAAGTGAGTAAAATATTACTTACTCACACCTTCCGTCGCAGACTGAAAACTCACCCGTTTCGACTGCACCCCGGCGAATGAAAAAAACAACTTTGTATATTGGCTTATTTGTAGCTAATAGTTGAATTTGTATCCTATTGTTTCTGTATGTTGCACTTGGTTTGGCTTATTTGAAGCTAATATTCTGCACTTAAAGAATTGTACCTATTCAAAGCTAATGTACTTGCAAGATTCTTGCTATTCGGAGTTGTATCCTCATGATTGTTTTGACTTATTGTACGTCGCTTTGGACAAAAGCGTCAGAAGCGTCAAGAAGTTTCATGAATCAACCTCTGTGTTCTTACCTGCTTTGTTTCAAGATGTTTACAGTCTTAAAATCTGAAAGAAACTATCCTGAAACAAAACAAATGTATAAATTGTAAGTGGAATTGTCTGAATGAATATAAATATTCTGATAACTTCATTTGTTTTTAATAAAAAATAAGATCTTAGGGGGGAATATGACTCTGAGATGGACAATGTGCTGTACACTACACCAAACAAAGTGGGAGGGTATTTCTTTTCGTTTCTGGATTCTGAGATATTTTCTCAACAGGTGAGTTTTTTAGAGTTTAGAGTTTATGGTTTGAAGATATCAGCGTATCAGTGAGTCAGACATTCCTGGAAGTCTAAACACACCATAGATGTCAACTAATGCCAAGAGTAGAACAGAAAACAAACTCACAAAAGAGATAAAATAGTTGTATCAGGATGCAATGCAATATTTTTGTTTACTAATAAAAAATGAAACCCAAGTAGAAAATGAATGTCTGCCCTGTTTGCTACCTCCCAGTCAGTTCGTTTCATTTCCATCGCTGTTGTTTGATGCTCAACATCTGACTACTGCACTCCACTTCATAAAGTTTAAACCAAATGTTCCCTTTCTCACACCTCCATTCCAGAAACCCCACACACACACACACACACACACACACACACGCACACACAGTCACACACACAGTCACACACACACACACACACACACACACACACACACACACACACACACACACACACACACACACACACACACACACACGCACACACACACACTCTGCAATAGAGTCATCCAGGGGCCAGCCTCATTACCCAATGCACAGGTGCCGGGAGTCTATTCTGGATGGACGAGGACCAGACCAAGCTTTGTTTTATACATGAACATATGCAAACCCACACATACACACACACATAAATACACACACTTTCTTCTACACACATCAGAGCCACTGGGGCTGAACTCTGTGGTTAATGACTTTCCCACCCACTACACAGCAAGCACATGTTGAAGCCGTTAACGATAAGTGGCTTTTCGAACTTGGTAACGTCCTAATGTCCCCGTTAATCTCACATTCCTCACTACAAAGGCCAAAGAACTTGGTCCAGCGATTTCACTGAGATGAGTAATTTTGTCAACTATTATATAACCTACATTATTTTCAGGGTACCTTTGGCCCTCTGAGTACTGAAACAAGGCAACTTCAATCAAACAACATCAAATCTTCCTGATGCAAACCATGTTGGAAACAGCTCACTGTTTAAGGTGAGATCACACAGTTTCTTCTGATTAATTATTTAGGCAGTAAGTGCTCCACTGTGCATGTTCTGTTGTGCCTAACAACACCTCCTAGCTGATCTAAAATATCTGCACAATGTGGCAATGAGAGGCCATTGTTTCTCTAAAGACCCATAAAAAGGAGAGAACTGCAAGCTTTTTCTTTTTTAAAGATTTGGATGATATCTACAAAATTGTAATGACTACTTACTGTATTTATCCAGCAAGCAACACAGTTCATGACAAGAGTGAGATGACTCAGTGATGCTTCAATGTTTTAATACAAGTTAATGATGCAATTAAAAGTTAATGCTAATATCTGTGGTCGGATGTATCATGAAGAGCAGTCATTTCTGCATACTGTAGTGCTGAATCTGAGAATTCACTGAGGAATCATCACGTCAGTGGATTATGAAAAAGTCATTTTTAAACTCCGACCCTTCTGATTTATTTAGCCTATCAATGTGACTAAAGACTGCACCTGATTGATTCAAGATGTCCAATGCCTATCTCCACTTCTGTTCCCCCTTCAGGATTCCCTTGTGTAATATTTAAGAGAGATGGGTCACTCTGAAGATTAAAGCAAAGAGTTAAGATAATAAAATAGCATTAAGCAAGACGATGTAACAACTATTAGGTACCACAGACAAAACCTCTACTGATCCCACTGAACTACATGCATGAAGACTGATAGAGTTGCAGTATCCAGTACACTGTCAAAACAACACATACAGTGAATGCAACATACAGAAAATCCACCTTTAAATAAAGAGTAAAGGGTAAAACAATCTAAAAATATGCATCTTAACTGGCCTTATATTTGAGGGATACAGTTTACTCACCTTTGATGGTCAAATAAATGTTTAGGTATTACACTAATGTAATTAGACTGGGGTTTAAGCGGAAAAATCCTCAGTGAGGGCTGTTTTATTTTATGACTTTGAATTTTATGAATTTATTTTGTATACATTGGTGTTCATGTTGACCGTTGACAGCTTGTCATATTCGACCTCAGGGACGGTAAACAAGATACAAAGTGGTTGTAGGTACCTGGAGGTGTCTGAAGGCAGCGGTGAGCTGAGTCATATGTAGAGTGAGGCACCTGGAGGTGCATCTGGCGTTGTTGATTTTCTCCTGAACATCCTCCAGCTCCGATGAACTCCTGCGGGCACGAGTCACCGCCAACACCGCGCAGAAGAGCACCAAAGCAGCCCGAGAAACAGACATTACACCGTGCAGAAATACAAGAAAACGAAATAAAAGGACGCACAAATTAAACGGCAGACTCTTCTTCCTCGTGTCCGGCTCGTCAACGCACTGCTCTCGCGACCCTTAAAGTTCAGAATGAAAACATCTGAGCGTTGCTCCTGTCTGCGCGCGAGCACTGAGTGGAGCGGCTCTACCCTCCTCGCGGACACTCCCACCTCCACCACCGCTACAAGTGCAGCCACGCGAAGTTATAATGGTTTTCAACCTCATTATTCTTATCAGCACCCTCATCCCCCACAGCGATTTCCCTCATGTCTTCCTTTAATAAGTCTTTTAGTTATCCTAAATATTATCACTCAAACCTCACTCCCATCACCTGTGCACATTTTCCATCTTCTCACTCCCTCACTCAAACCATCACTCCCACTGTGCCTGTGCACATCATCATTATCCTGCATGTCAACATTATCTTCACTGCCATCAACATTATCTTCACTGCCATCAACATTATCTTCACTGCCATCAACATAATCAATACAGTCACCTTCATCATCATCATTATCATCACAGGTGCTTATGTAACAGGCTATACAGATCAGCACCATGCTGCTAGGATACATAGACCTTTGTTGACATAAGGCATAGCACAGGTGTAAAAAAATATCTGTCCTGTTCATGCTAATGTTATTGTTTCATGTTGGCTCACTGGGACACTTGAATAAAACAAAGCCTTCATTAATGTTATCAGTAAAAACTTTGCTTTTCCTACTATTACAACATAATCAACATGTCTGCTGTTAAAAAGGCCCATTATTCATATCCATCCTCATTATCATCATCATCCTCACCTCCAACATGATGTTGATCCTTATTCTCTTCATCTTCATTATCACCATTATTTACAGTCTTCATCATTACATCATCATTTTCATCCTGGCTGCCTCACATCCACCTTCATCATCATATGTATTTTCTCTTGCCTCATCCTATCATCCTAATCTTCCTCTTTTTCAATCATCATATCATAATCATAAATATCATAACTAAAAATAAACAGAGCCATATGTAAACTATCAACAAGTGAGTTGTGAGATAAATTAGGAGCATTTTGTTGAAAATCAAAATGCTACTATAAATAGATAAAAAATGGGCAAGGTATTTATGGCATAATGGTTGGCACGACAGGCTATTGTTCTTAACCTATTAACACATTACTATTCATTTTATAAAAAACAAACTTCCCTTTATAGTCCGGGAATTCTCTCTGGTAGTTATTAGAGCAGACTAATAAAAGAACATTTATTAATAGGAAAATTACCTGAAGAATGTGTTGAGGTAGGTGTCGCAGAGCCAGTCAGTGTGTTAGTCACCACTTTTCATCAGCAACTGCAGAGCCAAGTGGTGTTTATTAGATCCAGGGCCAAGTCGATGTTTAGGACACATGGTTGAAAGCCCTATTTGTTTACATAAAATTGTAACCCAGCAGAGTAGTCATCTCTGTTGGCAATGAGATGTAGAGAGAATCACCTACATTTTGATTTAGGGGAAATGGAAACGTATAAATATTTAGTATTGGCAGGACTGCTCTTGGCCCTGCAGTGGAAACCCGACTTGATTGTGTCCTCATATAGAAAAGACTGCGTACTGCAGGTTAGTATAATAATCAAGAGCAGTGATTTACAACCATTATGGCTTGTTAACCCTCAAAACTAAGATATTGGTATAGCTGTAACTAATGATTATTTTCATTATTGATTAATTTCCGGATTGCTTACTCAATCGATTGATTAATAGTTTAGTCTGAAGTGTCAGAAAATAGCGAAAAGTGCCCGTTATAATTTCCTACAGCTCAGGTTGATGCTTTTAGAGAGCTTCTTTTTTTTGACCAACAGGCCATTTAAGAACCCTGAACCAGCAAATGTTTGTCATTTTTGCTTGAAAAAAATAGCTACAACAATTTATTTATTGCCGAAAAAGGTTACTGATAAAATTCCTGTTGGTCCACTGATTGATATTTGACTAATTGTTTTAAATATATCAGCTACTAATATGTACTTGTGACCCCTCATTATCGGCCCTGGCCTTGCCTTAACATGGACATGAGAGCCAAATGTTCTTTATATTCTTCCTTATCCCCATAATTATTGTTACCCCTAAGATTTATCTTGGGATCCTTTGGGGGGTCCAAACCCCAGCTTGGGAACCACTGGTCTTGACAGTGTAAAGGCTACAACAAAACCTGAACAAAACTGCATAACTACTACAAGAGAGAGAAATATATAAAGTTAGAGACCACATGTGAATAAGTAATGTGCTGTGAAGCCAATGTGTAGTCATTGTGTTCAGAAGTGTGTGTGCGTGTACGTGCACACCTGACCTCAGAGGACCGAAGCAGTCCTTAAATCAGAAAGCATGAAATCAATTCTTTCACACACACCCACACCCTCACTCGCACACGCACACAGTTGATGCACACACAGTAGTTGCCCAATGCCCATTATCTAAATGACCAAAAGAATATTTTCATATTTTCACAAAACACCCTGCTCAGGTTTCTGAATAAACCTTTAGGGGAGCAAAGACCCTCCCAAAACACATACTCAAACATCTCACACACACAAACACACACATACACAGACACACGTACATAACAGAAGCGTTCACCGTCTGTCCAAATCTGCTCATTGATTAAAGCCAAATGTCTTCGAATTTCATGAAAAGAGAGAAGGCGAAGAGGGATAAAGAGAGAGACAGAAAGAAAGAAAGTGGAATTGACTGTATTCGGTGTGATTATCAGGCAAAGTAAGTAGAGCTGGAGCTCCTATTGAGGACACGACTTTAGTGTTTCAAGTAATTTGTGGATTTAAATGACACGAGAATGAGTTTACAATCTGCAATTATACGAAACAATTCTTCAATATCTGAAGTTTGTCTATTTATTTGTAAATGCAGTGACTTTGTTTTATTTATTAAACATTCTGTAATAATGCTACGTATTATCATGTAGAGATGTGGGGACTTTCAAACAGTATTTTACTCAAATGTATTTGAAAGAAAATTAAATAACTTTTTAACTATTAATATTGTCAATGATTTGCAACGGCATACAGACTTCAACTTTTAAAGGATTTCAAATAAAATCCCTTTACATGTAAACATACTATGGCGTCGTTTCATTTCTTACATTTCGCTGCTGTGTTTGTGTGTTATATGTTCAGTGATTATCACTACAGATGTGTAAATTATTATGGGCTGAGTTTCTGCTGAAGAATGATGCATGTTTAAAATGTGCTAAACAAAAAAAGAAAATACATAAAACGTCTGCAAAAAATGTATCAACATAAACCTAAACTTCAGATGGTGGGTTTTTAAAGACTGCTGTTTTATATAGTGTAAATCATTACTTGTGACTGTTATATAACAGTTGAATTAATAAGGACATATTTCTATTTGTGTAATGGCTTTTCATGTTCACAGAAAAGATTAAGTTTCATGATTCATGATAATAGTGGAAGCTATACTGCTACATGTAGCCCTCTGATGATATCTGCTTGATATCTGACTTCTGGACCTTCATCACAACTTACTACATAAACACATTTTTATCACAACCAAACCCAGCACAATGAACCGTCTACAAAACAAAGAAGCTGCTTCCAATTTTCAAATATAATCTCTAAGTATTTAACATGTCACTGATCTAATCCAAACTGTTTCATCTGCTGAATCCCAATCCATTTAACTGTTTCTGTCACAATTCATACATGTTGTTATTATTCCTGTCCAAGATTATTGAAGTGGTCAGAGATTATTCCCTGCAGCTGGTACTACTCACCGCTCATCTGTTAGTCGTCTGATCTCTGTCACCTTCAAAGTCTTCAACAGAACTGATTCTCAAGCCATGGTCCAGGGACCCACAGGTGGCTCATTGTGAATGCTTAGTGCAGTCGGTGTTTGTGAAGAGCAAAGAGAGGAAGGCTGTTTCTGAATGGAGCTACACTGTCACTATGTGGCATATTACAGCAATTGCTGTTGCAGTATTGGGTTCATAAAGGACTGTACTGTATACATCTGTAGTTTCAGACAGGTTACTTAAACTTGGCATTGCATGTATGACAATCTTATTTTGGGGTTAGCTTTTGAAAAACTGTGTAAGCATGTTTGTGAATGTAATGGTTGTTTGCAATATTATTTTGTTAACACATTTTCACTACCTCTATAATGATCATTATTACATCGCTTTTATTAAGGTAACGCTTTTATCTAAAGCGATTTACATTACAGTAAGTGCATTCGACCATGTGGATGAAACCCAAAAATTGCTAGAAGTTTGCAGGTACTAACTTAATCAAATATGCTGGAATGCTTCAAGTGCTACATTTAGAAACATTAGGAGATAAAGAAACAGGCAAAAAATACAGTTCAGCAATACAATACAGTTCAACTTCTGAAGTACAGTATGTTTGTTATTATTAATGAATTTACCAGATTCAATGTAATCGCCGAACTCTTCCTCATACATGTCTAGCAGGCTGCCCTTCTGCTGAATTACTGTCCATCTGTCTGGTTGTATTGCTGTAAAGGGTAATGTACAAGGTGAGTGAAAAAAAAGTATCTGCCATCAGTGGTGGAATGTAGCTAACTACATTTACATTTACAAATTTCAGGTTCTTTATACTTCTACTTTCCTACATTTGAAAGGCAAATATTGTTGTTTTTAATCCACTACATTTATTTTACAAGTTGTTTTTGTTACTAGTTACTTTGCAGATTCAGATTATCAATACAAAATATAAATAACAAATAAATGATTATGTAATATTATGGATCAAGGTACCAAGCATTAAAAAGTAAGTAAAGATAAAAAATGTTTTTGGTTTTAGTTTGAATCCCCTTGCCATCTACACATTTACAAGGATACAAGGATAATTTATGTTCATTGTACAACACAGGGTTGCGCAACAAAAAGCAGTTATAAGAGAAAGAAAAATAATCCAGAATTATTTTTTCATGTGGAGTTTCATGAGTTCAGGCATCTCAGACCCTGAGGTAAGAAGCTGCTCTGTAGTCTGGAGGTACGACAGCAGGCACCTCTTCTCCCCAATATAACTGATGCTCGGTAGATAAATCAATAATTATATTCCAGTAATATATATATATATATATAATTTTATACTTTTACTTTTGGTATTTTCATTTTTAATAATGCTAATACTTTTACCTTGTACCTTTACTTAAGCCAGGTTTTGAATGCAGGACTTTTTCGTGCAACAAAGTTCTTCTACACTGTAATCTTGCTACTTTTACTGAAGTAAAATATGTGAATACTTCTTCCACCACTGTCTGCTGCACAACCTTAAAACACTGTGGTGTAACCTTGGTGAAAAGAATGTGTTTGTGTGAAGCAGTCATGATAACATAGATACTGACTCCCGACTGACCTTGCACGAACGTACTCCCACAATATGAATGTATTTGTCTTTCTCTTTTGAGAACACACACACTGTATGTGCATGCTGTGCATCTCTTCTCCAACAGGACAACAACTGCTTTCATTTATCACAAAAACAAAATCCACTCCAGTCCAGCCTCTGGCGACAACGTAGCAAACAGAGGAAGAAATTGTCGTAGTAGAAGAAGAAAGAGGCGGAAGTGCAGCGGATGTTTTGGGAATCTGTTGGCGTTACAGTAAGTGATCTTACTGGGCTGTGAAATACACATTATTCCTACTGGAACAGCTTTATTCCACTCACATAATGTACGCGAGACAGTTAGCTAGCTTCTACGGTGGCGGTGTTGTTATTATTCATCAGCTAGCATCAGTTTAAACAAGCTAACGGTAACATGTAACTTTATATTGTGGTTGTGTGTCGTGTGTTGTGTATCTAACAATCAGCTCAACACTTTTTATTATATGGTTTTACATATGACATTACTTCAATATGGACTATTCTATAATTTAATATATAGTTATGTTTGTGTCATTACACAGTCCTCCCTGTGTTAGCCCCAGTTTGTTTTCATGTAGTAAACAACTGGGTTGTATCTTTGAATTCATGACTACATCGATTAAGTTACTTTAAAAATGCAGGTAGAATTGTAGACAGAGAGCCGCAACGATGAGTCGACTAATTCATTAGTCAGAAAATAATCCCCAGCAGATATTTAATTTATCATTATGTAATTGTTCATGCTAAAATGTCAGAAAATGCTGTTTTCAGCCTCTCAAATATGGACATGCTCTGCTTTAACCCAATATCTTTGAGTTAAAGACATTCAAAGACATCACTTTGAGAAACTGGGATGAACATTATTCAATATTTTATGACATTTTATAGGCCAAAATATGAATCTAGAAAATAATCGGCAGATTAATCAATAAGGAAAATAAGTGTTATTTGCGGCACTAGACAGAATATTTAATCATGTAATATTAAGGGATATTTCTATTTTATTTTCATACTCCCTCATTAAGAGAAGTTTAATTCTGTATTTGTTAGACATGTCTATAGCACATTGTCCTGTTAGTTTATGTTGAGAGCAAAAGAAGGTGTTCATTTATTGAAGATCAAAATGGATTGTTGTATAATCTTGTTGTATATTCACTAAAGACCTGCTTTTCAAAATTGCATTCATAGGAAAATGTCAAAAAAGTCCAAAAAGAGAAAGCGCAAGAAGTTTTCATCGTCAAGTGATGAAGATGAGAAGGTAAGAAGGCATTCAACAGTGTTTTGTTGCTAGGAGCAGACGATATGGATAAAATCCTCTCGTTTGAAACATGTCATATCATGATATCAATATATTGTGGTATAATATCACAAGTGGAAAATCAGTTGAGAAATTGTTAATGGGTAAAATTATTATCAATTATTCAGCCTTTTGTCTATAGAATGTCAGAAAATTGTGAAAAATACCAATCACAATTTCCGTACATAGATTAATATCGCTTGTTTTGTCCGACCAATAGTCGGTGTTTGGGATAAGAGATATTTGGAACCTGCAAACATTTGGCCTTTTTCAATTTCTAAAACTAACAAATTAATTAACTAAATTGTTGCACATTCATTTTCTGTTGAGTGAAATATTGACAAGTCAACTAATTGTTTTAAATTCACCCTATATACAGTATATATTGTCATATTAACCGCCCCTAATTGTTTCATTGATCTACTCCGTATTCACTGACAAGCTGTTCACAAGAGATTACTCTTTTTTGGTTTTCCATGTTTTCAGGCATCCAAGGAACAAGATGTCACCAAGAATTACAAAAGTGGCAAGAGGAAGCAAGATTCAAAAAGTCAGAGGTTAGATTAAGTATACTTGATTTATAGCATCAAATGAATGTTGATACTATGTAGCCTAGTTGAACACCATTCACTTGGTTGCTATGGTCATTAATTATCTCTGACATGTGACATTTCTTCTGTTCTTCTACATGTAGCTGTGCAGCAAAGCAGGAAAATTGTGCTTATTCTTCCGTTAAAGATGTTTCCCAAAGCCCCCGCCACATCAAAAGGCCTGTCTATAGACGGGCAGAAACACAAGCAGCAGACCAGAACCCTGTTAAAAAGGAAGAAGAAAGTACAAAAACAAAGCATGTCTATGTTTCATTCCATGGGGGAAAATGCTCTAGTAAAGCAAGAAATCACACTTCAGGAAAAGATCAAACTGTCAGTGGGAGTAAGACTGTGCAAAAGGAATGCTCAAAACACTCTTACAATGCAGGTACATCTCCTCAGAGGACAGAGAAGATATCTAAAGGCAGCTTGGATGAAAAGTTTTCCCAGAGGAGCCCATCCAAATTAAAAAAGCACCTAACGAGTCCCAGTTTGGTTTCTGCTGAACAGAAAGAACAGAGGAAGGATGTACTGAAGAGGACGTGCAGAGCCGAGAAACCCCCAAGGACGGGAAATTACAGCAACACTATCAAGACCACGGAACCCAGCAAGACCTCCCCAGTCTCCAAGGATTCTGCGTGGAAGAAGAGGAGTGAAGTCTTCAAGAAGATGTGCCAAAGGCATCAAGAAAACAAGGCCAAAAAGAGCACGTGTACAGAATCAAAAACTCCATCTGCCTCTACCACAAAGCATTCCTCCACTTCATCCAAGCACACTACCTCTGTGAGGAGCTCAAACGTGGTGAAGAATGTCACTTCTGTCGCAGAGAAGGTCACATCAGTGTCACATAAGTCATCAGTTGCTCAGCAACAACGCTTTGTCGCATCATTTGTGCCTTTTAATTTTAAGATACCAAAAAAGGCTCGACCAAGGCCAGTCGATAGCACCAGTGTGAATAACGATGCCGATTCTACAAACAGGAAACCTAAACATGAGACTGAGTGTTCAGACTCTGGGGCCTCAGGGAGCAACTCCAAGCAGCAAACTGTCCAACAAGCTCACAGCTGTTTGGATGTCACACCTAGTGTTTCATCTGAAGGACAAGATAAAAGGTCATCTTCGCCAGACCAACTCCCAACTACGTCTCATACTGTCACTGGCTCGTGGAATGACCAGGTAATAAAAAGCATCATTCATTTAATCTGAAGCAGTCAATGTTTGTTTTACATTAGTTGTTTTCTTTCACGAGAGAACGGATTCTATTGAAAGCAATTTGTCAGCTAGTTTATTAAAATGACATTAGAACTTTGTAGTTGCATTGGTTCAAAATGGCAGAGAGGATGTTTGCATTTTGTTTGTTTTTAAATTGTGTGTTTCTGTAGATACAAGTGGTTGAAGAGCTTTATCTTGCCCGCTCAGAGAAGAGATTGGAGGTGAATGTAATGCAAAGCTATGGGGAACTCACCTGTATGGATATAGACCCTCCAGAAGAGGGAGTTGCAGACACACACTGTGAGTTTTATTGTTTTATTGAGAGATGCTTGAAATGTTGTACACTCATCATAAGTGTAAAATATAACCTCTTTGTGGAATGACCACATGGAGGCACTGTCAGTTAAAAAGGAATTATGACACATAACCTTCACAGGCACTACACGTTCGCTGAAATTATTGTGTAAGATTTGATTTCTTTTAGTTAGTTGTTCACTTCTTGTTTTTTTTGCAGGTAAACAACCTCCTCATCAAGACCTAATCCTTGTTCTGGACACCAACATTCTCCTCAGTCACCTGGATTATGTGAAAAAGATCAGATCTCACGGCCTTGGAGGTGTTTAAAATGATTTCTCGTTGAACGATTTATGGTTATTTCACATGTTATTATACAATGATATAACATTATATACATTATAAAAGGTATGTTAGTTTTCACTAATAACTTAGAAGTTATTCCGCAGCTGCGCCTGAAGTATTATTACACATCATCAAGATGTCCTCACCCTATTTAAACACAAAACCTTTCCAATAGAAAGAAGCAATACATGCTCAACCCTCTTTGTATTATTATTGTATTTGCCCTTCCACGTACATTTCGTCATTGTAATTATTTGATTCATATTCTAGGAGGAGACCATGTTAACAAGCATCTGCTCATAAAATCACAAAATCAATACAGTGGAAAAGGACATAAAAAAAACTCCTCATGATGAAATGCACTTATGTTATGAAATATTGAATCATCACTACTTGCTTTCTCCCTACTTGTCTTAGCCCTGGGCTTCCCAATAGTCCTGATCCCCTGGGTGGTGCTTCAGGAGCTGGATTCCCTAAAAAGGGGGAGAGGCCTGACAGGTTCTGTTGCCCACCTTGCTACTCCGGCCATCTCGTACATTTACAACTCTTTGAAGAACCGTGAACCTCACCTCTTGGGGCAGTCTATGCAGCAGGCCACTCAGAGCAGTTGTGAGTGCTGATTTCAAGGAAAATAAGTGAATTTTCAGTGCGTTGAAAGTAGTACTGACTTATTACAACCAAGTATGGAACCTAAAAGTTAAGATTTGTGTTGCCTCCATAACCGGTCCATGAGCTCATGTCAGATTTCTACTGGGTGCTGTTATCTTAGACAAAAACATGGTGACTGAGCCATTGGTTACAAAAGAGCACACATACACGTTACAGAAGGCGCAGGCAAAACAATTAAGCACTTTGGTAAAAGCAACACAAAAGAACAATCTTTCTTTCAACACTCCGGTTGAATGTGATCTCTCCATGTGTGAGATCTGTTAGAGCTCATCATTGACTTTTAAATGATTACATAAAGATGAGTTTGCATTATTTACTTAATATATTTGTAAAGCCAGTATTTTGGTAGTCTTGGGCGGAAATGATGAACATAACTATTGGCTGAATAAAAGGTCTGCACTTATTACACTTCTCTACCTAAACTGTAAGTTGTTATTGTACACACACATACACACACAGCGACAGAGCTGCCATGCACCCCGCACCAACACTAGGTGGCACTATCACTACTCTGGTCCTCCAGAATTCCTCATCAGAGCATACATTGTAAAACATCTCAAGGACGGGGTCCACCCATGCATGAGGTAACCCACTTCTTAGCTGTATATAATAATGATCAGACATACATTTTTCAACAGTGGTACGAATATCCCTTCAAAAAGACATGTGATAAAGGAGATTCAGCAGAGATATTGTTTACTATTTCAAAGTATTTGAGAGCATTTAAGCATTTTGTTCATCTCTTGAAATCTCCATGTTGTGTTCTTCATCTTCGAATCTTCCCCCTTGTCTTTAAAAGAAAAGCTGCTCTCTTGTACACTGTGTTAACACGCCTACCGCAAGCTTTTTTGTGTCATGAAATAAACATTTGTCCTCATACAGACTGTCATGTTTGCCTTTGTCACACTTGTCTTTCTCTTTCTCTCTCTCTCTCTTCCTCTTTCTTTTTTAAACCTCTTTGTCCCCAGATGGTCTAAATGCTGAGAATAATGATGACAGGGTGCTGCAGTGCTGCCTGCAATACCAGAGTCTGTACCCAGAGTGTGCTCACATTCTATGCACGTGAGTTCCCCCTCCCCCCTACCATATACTGCTGCTGCTGCAGAGTCTCTGTCCTCTGCAATAATGCACATGCATGTGACTGTGAGTGGGTCCAGCCAGATAGTTCCAGTTGGGGTTAGAGAAAGAGAGAGGCAGACAGAGTAATTGGGCAAGAATAGATGTGCTGAGCAGGGAGAGTTTAGCTCAGGGATTTTTTTTGGCTTACATAGTGGGGTGGCCATTGTAATGATTCACCTTCTTTTTCCTTCTGACCTATTTCTCTGACTGCCACTATTTCCAGACACATGTTGCTAAATTAACAAACAAAAGTGGGCAGACATTCGATTAGGCTGCTGTAAAATATATGTGACTGAATGGTCTTAATGTTGTTTGTGCTGTTCTCTGCCATATAGAAACAAACATGGTGTCCCCTCTTTCTTCTTTAGTAATGATAAGAACCTATGCAGTAAGGCCCTCCTGAGCGGAGTGAAGGCCCTCTGCAAGAGTGACTTGGAGACAGAGGTTGGCTTTCACCCTCTGCAAAACATTAAGACTTCCATGCTGCCTCACATCAGCCCTCAGGTCTCATCACAAAGGCAGAGCCGGAGCTATGCACCAGTCCAGCCACACAGTCAAGAGAGGACAGGCCTTTCTGTGGAGGAGAAAGGTGAGACAGGGATTAATGTGCGCTTCTCGCAAAACAGGAATTACTTGCCATATTCCAAAATGATGTAATAGTTAACGGCACATGGAAGAGAGACTGGCAAACTGCCTGGTCCAGTATATAAGAAACATTTCTTAAGAAAGCCTACATACCTACGTATATTCCCAGCTAACACACCAGACACGCCTTTATGGGACGTAACACATTACCTTTACTTAAAATTAATGCTTTTTGATTTGAAAACTATTATGTATAGGGCCATGTCAAACTGGAATAAGTTACCACTACATTTAACTCATCATGTTAAAATCAACAGCCATTATTAAGAGAGGAATCAGTTTAGGCGTCATATGATACTCTGTATGTGAAGGTTGGTTATCTTGGTGCTGCCTAATAGGGAATTATTATTATGCACAATTAGCATTGACCCCAGGAAGAATAGTTGTTACTGCGGTAATAACTGATGGGGATAAAGCACATAACATCCATCCATGCACTTTCCATGTCTTCACACTTCTTCCAATTTTTCCACATGTTGTCTTTGCCTCCATCTGTGTTCAATTCGGGTGACATTTTAGCAGGTTTAACAAACACAAAATAAGATAGAGAGTAAAATGCTCACCTACACACACACACACACACACACACACACACACACACACACACACACACACACACACACACACACACTCAGTGGACAGTAATACTCTGGACGGTGCATTTGCAGGAAAACAGCTGTCATATTACCTGTGTGTGTGTTTGTCATTTGCTCCTGCTGCACACATATGCAAATGATGTGTTTATTTTGTGTGTCTACTCATTTACAATATGTATACAATTGATCACAGATATCAAGCGAGAGGATAAAGAGAAGACAAAATGGGACCCCAGCAGTGTTTCTGAACTAGAGGGCTGCCTGCGTGAGGTGCTGTCGGAGGTGTTAGAGGTGGAGATGAAGGCCGCTTACGAAGACCTCTGGCTAGAGGTAAAATTGTGTTTTGGAATTTCACTTTCTCTTTTTTCTAAATGCGTTAAAACATGGTTAACTAATGTCTGGTGATTAAAGCCGCGTATTTAGTTTACTCTTTGCATGAGTTTTGCACAAGTGTGGCATCTTAGATCAGATGTATGTGTTCTGGGTGGAAGATGATCACATCTCCTCGTGTGTGCTATACAGGAGTTTAGATTATTTTTCATATTGCCTGTTATTTAATGTGGGTTTGTTTCCGCTGTTAACAGATCATTTACATAAAACCACCCTGGAGTCTTTTAGATGTCATGCAATGTTTGAAAAAACACTGGATTGCTGTCTTTGGGCACATTGTCCCACGGAGGAAGCTGCAAACTGTTTTAAACCTCATCAACTTCTTCAACTCGGGTATGTAGGTGCAGAGGGGAAGCAACTATATATATATCTATATATATAGATATATATATATATCTATATATATATTCAGTGGTTTTCAACAGTCTTCTGATGAGCACATCGTTTTTAAATGGGTTTTTTTTTTCTTCCTATGAACAAAAACTGATTTTGTTTAATTATATTACGTTATATGTTTTTTTTGCTCTGAATATGGTTGCAACTATGACTGGTGCAATCCTCAAGGTTAACTGAACAATTTACTTTATATGAAAAATAATGAATACAAACAGATAATGCATAAAACATATAACAGTGGATCATGTGGCCAGGTAGATGTAGGTTACTATAAACACCTAAGCACCAAGTGTACAATTGTACAATAACTTGAGAAATGTAACTACATTAACATGGAAAGTGTTGTGAAAAGTAATATGTAACTCAGTGAAAACATGGATGATCTATTCCACCTTGTTCAGATGGATAAATCAACTGTGGATTGTTAATATGGCATTCATTATGTGCAGCACATCGACTCAAATTGTGTTAACATTGGGGTTTTTTAGCATATCTTTGGGAAGGCTTGATAACGTTATACACTGTGGATGGAAACATTTGATGGCAGCTCATTTTAATCTTCACCTGAATGAAAACAAAAAACAATAATAAACTTGAGATACTACGTAAGATACAAGAGCATAAAATGTCACATCTGTGAAAACAACCAGGCCGAACTCCCAGAGGTCTCTAAATGCAAAGATATTATTTGTTCCACTATAACGGTTTAAAGACTGTAAGTTGAGCATTGTCTTTTCTTTCTTTAATATATTTTATATATATATATATATATATATATATATATTTTACATATTTTTCTCCGGACAGAGTTGAGATACTGAGTCATCCCCCAGATAAAACCCTTACTCCTCTGGAGCATGACGTGGTCTGCCCTGCACTGCGCTAGAGCCCTACAGAACTACATGCAGAATCAGGTCATCTGCTAAAACAGGGCACTCAAATGTGTGTCAAAAAGATGCTGAGTTGTCCACCGCTGCACTTCTGGTTATGGATCTCATTACTGGATCTAATTACATTACGTTTTGTGTGTGTGTGTGTGTGTGTGTGTGTGTGTGTGTGTGTGTGTGTGTGTGTGTGTGTGTGTGTGTGTGTGTGTGTGTGTGTGTGTGTGTGTGTGTGTGTGTGTGTGTGTGTGTGTGTGTGTGTGTGTGTGTGTGTGTGTGTGTGTGTGTGTGTGTGTGTGTGTGTTGACTGCCACAACGGTGGCACAATAATGTTTAATCCTTCCAAGAATGGTAATAGCTAAAACAATGGAGTTGTGCCCTTGCTCTGTGTATCCTTGGTACACTAACATGATTCTGGAGTTCTTGGTACCACGCAGCTTGGCTCTGTGCCAGGACTTTAAGAGTAGGGCGAGGAGGAGGAGGAGGAGGAGGAGGAGGAGGAGGAGAAATAAACTGTATGTGAGGCTAAGAACAAATCTAGGAGTGGAAAAGTACTGCATGCAAGGTTTTTTTCTGTTCTCCCTTAAGCAGGCTGGGAGTGTGTGCGTAGTGAGTTGTAGCAGAGGACAGATAGTTTACAGCCTCCTAAAATGTGACAAAGGTTTAAGGCTAGAGTTAGATTTGCTTAAATGTAAGATAGGTCAGTGCTAGAGAATGGTGTCACCTGTCATTGGGCCCAGTAGATTCATGACGACGCAGCCTGATGCCACTACAGTTCCACTACACTAAGGGATGGGTCAACTGGGTTTAGTAAAGTTATGTGTCTGTTCTGTCCTTTAAAGTATTCAGTATAGCAAAAGTCTCAAAAGAGAGTTGGACACAAGACACGTACACACATGCTCACAGTCGGTCTGAGCTAGAGCTGAAACAATTAGTCGTCTAATAATAGATCAATTGTTTAATGAGACATTTGTGATGCAGAAATGTCAAAACATGTTGTTTTCAGCCTCTCAGTTCTGGAGAGTTCCTGCTTTTCTGTTTCATATGATGTTACAGTGAATATCTTTGGGTTTTGGACTGACAAAACAAGACTTTTAAAGACATCACCGTGGACTTTGAGAAACTGGGATGGACATTTTTCACTCTTTTCTTCATCAATGAATCAAGTAATCGGCAGATTAAGCGTGTGTTAGTCATGTGTTAGTCACAGCCCTTGTCTGAGCTGACTTGTTTTGTTTTTGGTCACGGTGTCTCACCGCCGGGCTCTTTTGTTTTCCATCTTTATATTCATAAAGGTTCTTCTCACAAGGTCACACATCCTCTTCACTTTTGCCTAGATGTGCCAAAACAAAAAACTGCCAACAGAGAATGTATGTCTACCTTTATTTGCATCTCCTGGCACACATGTGATGTCTGTCTATCATCTGTTCACTCAGGTAGAACAGCGAACTGTAGCGCTACCTCAGAAGCCCTGCAAGAAGCAAAGGGGCTCGTGGAAGCGTTTGGGAAAAGTTCAAGACGTGTTCCCAGTGCCATCTCCATAATGGACAACATTTACAATAAGCTACAACCGCAGGTGAGCTAGGAGCACATTTGAAGTGCACTTGATGTAATCACAGCTCAAACACATTCCACTTCTGATCTGTTCAGAAAGTGAACTCCTTTTTCTACCACTGCACTCTCAGAACTGTGTTTTTGTTTTACATTGTGGTGTTTTGGAAGCACAGCAATACTCAAAGATATTAAACACATCTTATTGTGTTTGTAACCAGAGAGCACTCTGGGGAAATCTATTCTCTTTGAAAGAGTTGGTAATGATTACTTTTACTCTAATTACCCAGACAGCAGGATGCATTTCCATTAATTATACACAACAGTTTTTATTGTACACTGTTGGATTTTTATATCTTCATCATCCGTGTGTGTGCAGTGGGAAACTCCTGCCTGTGATGTTGTCATGAATGATGATGATGATGAAGACAAACAACCCATGCCTGCTCAGGTCTCTCACCAGGAAGTGTGGGCCCTGTTTGAGAACATCTGGTCGTATGTGTGTCAGATGAGGTGGGTGTACCAGGGATTTAGGATGATTATACTGCAGAGAACATTTGAGGATTATTTGTTTTTGCAGATTTTCTTGAGAAAAAAAAATGCCTTGATTTCTTTGAAGTAGCAAAGCACTTTTTTTATTGCAACACGTCTGCTAATCTAATAAAAAATGGAGAGGAAATAGGAGGGGGGGGTACAATTTGCAGGAACAACAACAGCACTTTGGAGGTTGTTTATTTTGATATATATCGTGTTTATTATCCCATTCCTCTGGCCCCTGAGGTCATTTGTTTCCGTCATGTTTCAGCTTGGAAGTGTTCAAAGCGGTGGGCTTTGACCCTCACACGATGCAGAGCGTTCAGCCGGTGGGAGGTCCTCCGCCACCGCGGGACGCCGTGGTCTGTTTGCACAATCTGTCCTCCGTGGTCTCACAGCTGCTCCAAATCTTCAGCAGGTATCTCAGCCCACTCAAATCACTGCTGTCAGTCATACAACTAGACATTCTGCTTCTCTGCCTGTGAGCCACTATATTAATATTCAGTCTACTCACTTTGGTCATTTGAGTTATTAGAAAATAATCTGTTATTACAAAATGTAAATGGCATAATATCTTATTACTACGTATACAAAATTACAATTAGATTTGCCCTAGCTCTATTCATATGCAAAATGCGATACAGGCCTAATCCTTGGTGGGTTTAAGAGCCGGGAGTCTTGAGCTGGAGAATAAATTGTAGTCTTAAAAGAAGTTTCTGAGCAGGAATTCATGTGGCACCTCTGACTGCCTCTGCTGCAACAACCTCCATAACTATTGTGTCGATCTCTTTTCATCGTCCCCATTGGACCATCTTCCCTCTGACTGAACTTTCCTCATGCCTTCACACGTGTGTTTCCCCCTCTAAGAAAGCCCTTTAAACTGTCCTTCACCTGTCCTTAACCAGCCTGCGCCTTCTTCTGTGTGTGTGTGTGTGTGTGTGTGTGTGTGTGTGTGTGTGCGTGTGCGTGTGTGTGTGTGGGTAGGTATCCTCTCAGCTCTCAGGCTCTATTTGGCATGTAGTGTTAGTAGTGTTAATCTGCTTGACCTTGTAGCTTTGCCTTATCACCTTTCCCATGACGCAAAAGACAGCGCTACACTGCAGCACTGTTTAGTTTCTCACAGTGTCTTCAAGAAGAAAATTGCTAACTGTTATCGCAGAGATGTCTTCACCTCCTGTAGGCTCTGCCAGTGTATACTTGGGCCTGCAGTGGCATCTGAATATATTTGTACTTGCTTACATTTCACACACATTTAAACACATCATCCAGCAGTCACACTGGTAATCACAAAGGGGCAAGAATCTGAGTGTATCTTTGGTTGAGTGCAATGAGGAATGTCCACTCTAAAGAATTGAAGCCATTGTAAGACGACATTATTGGTTTTGTGCTCTTTTTCTATCTTCTTTGACAATATCAGGATATGTTTCTCAAGCTGACTTCAGTTGCTTGCGGTCAACTTGTTTCCCGTTAAGTTGCTGTCATGACAGAGCTCTTCCTATTAGTATAACTACTTTAGAAAGATGGCTCGACTGAGAGAATATTAGGTCACCCAAGCCTTCACAATGTGTCCTATTTCTTATTATTCACTCTCTTTTGCACACACAGGGCAGGGCACCATAAACTCCTCACATCCAAAGGGCAAAGTGTCTGTGGTTCCCTCTGTGTCATCCAGGTGTCACTTTGGATTCCTTCTCTGTCGGTCTACAAATCACTCTAGAAGACTTTTCCTTTACTTTGACACTTTTAAGGAAGTTTCACTCATTTAGTTTAGGCCGTGCATAACAAGACAGATGTCAGCTCATCGATCATCTCTGCACTTGCCACCCACTTCAGTTAAATGGCTGTAGCTTTATATCTTGTGTTATGTGTCTGCTGTGCTTTGTTTTGTTATCTTTGTGCTCCCCTCCGAATATGCGACATATTGCTTCACACAGGAAACGTCTTATAGTGAAGAACCTGAACAACCAATTAAGAATCGTGATAAGATTTTATACATCAAGACAAGGGTGTTTTTAAATATTGATCTCTGGTGACGTGAGAAGGAAAGAAAATGATGGTCTGTTGCTGTGTGGCTATAAAACAGACAAATCCGCCGTCTCCGATCATAACCCACTAAACTCCTAAGTGTGTGTCCCAAGTTCACTTTATTACCACTCCAGGCCTCTACAGCTCCCCTGTTTGTTGTGATTGCCAGTATATGAGAAATGTAGTGGTATGTTATTACCAGATTGTTCTCTTATCTGGAAGGTGTATATTTTGATTTCATGGCATGTACTTGCTATGTGTGTTAGGGTGTTTATCTTCTTTATTATTTCCTGTAGATGATGTCATGTTACAGACAGTACACAGCGGTATCTGTAGGTCTTTGTCGTGCGATGTTAAGGGAATATTTCACCCACCAAATGGCTGTTTGTATCTCAATTACTCGCACTGTGACGTGTTTCCTTGAATTCTTGAAGAAAGCTTTGTCTCGCATGCCTCCACCGTGAACAAAGAATTAAAAAACTGAGAAAATTCTTGATGAATTGAAGTAAATGTTTAACAACAGCAAAACTATATCCAAAACATACATTTACAAACTCGTGCAGTACAATCCAAGTCTCATTTATCCGGTCGTGTGCTCACTATCTCCCAAACACATGCTTTTATGCTGAAACCTTACTGTTTAATACACTTTCGCATACAGTAACAGCAACAGTCTCCCGCTACTCTTTATGTGGAACTAGTGTGCAGACTTTGTTGTTCTGACACTAAGATCCTAAGCGCACAATCAGGACCTAAATCTGGTGACAGATGTTAACTCTGCTCAAAAACAAGCTGTGGGTTTGCTTTTAAGTGTTGTTGTTTGGGGTCTTGTATTGTAGTTTTATGTGAAAGTTGTCGATGGATTTCCCCTTCCGTTGGTGTGAAGCACATTGAGTTGATTTATGTAGTAATATAGGCTGGTGATGACCTTCCAAATACAACACCTGATGGTTGTGAGTTCAATACCAGGCTGCCACCATTGTGCCCCTGAGCAAGGCACTTAAAGCTGAGTTGCTCCAGGGAGACTGTAGATAGTCGCTCTGGATAAGAGCGTCTGCTAAATCAGCGGTCCCCAATCTTTTTTATGCCACGGACCGGTTTCATGTAAAACAATATGGGGGGGAATAATAAATATGACGAAATAAAATGATACGGCCGGCATAAAAACAAATATAAAGTGCATAAAAAAACTCACCATTACGCTGAATTAGTGGGAGCCCTGAGCTTGTGTCTCTGCAACGAGCCGGTCCAGTATAGGGGTATAAACTCTTCACCAATGGTAATAGTAATAGTTGCTTGTGGGCATCATTTCTTGAAGTAAAGTATCACGTGACTGACGAGCGTCTTGAAATGTGTCAAGAGGCACAGACGCACAGACAGATGTATCCGGTGATTTTTTAAATAAAACCTGTACCGGTCCGCGGGGACCGTTGGGGACCACTGTGCTAAATGACCTGTAATGTATGCAACACAAATACATTTGACTCACCTAAGTGTTCGTCTGCAGGAAAACAATAATGAATATATCTGTTCATTAACCTCAGAGCATGAATATTATAAATAAATAACAGTAATTATGTTTACACATGCACAATATACAAATGGCAGTTGTGCCACATTTCTTGCAATAACTGAATGTTTTAGAAAATACTTTGTAGTACGACGCTATCTGCAGGTCTTTGTGTATACTTCATGTGTTTGCATCTTCGCACTTGTGCGCTTATATATATGCTCATGCTCATGTGTATGAGTGTGTTGGGCTGCTCAAGTACAGTTGCCTAGGAGACCGGCAGACACTCATTTTCACACGTTTGAGCAGAGCTATGTCTCATTCTTTACATTCTTCACTCATTTTTCTCATTCTGTGGACACTAGATATGTATAATGTAGGTCTCTGCTCAAATCACCATTTTCTATTCCTCATTCTTCCCTCCTTACATTCATCATTACTTATGTTTAATAACTATTATCTACCAAAGCATTCTAGGTCGCCGTCTATAATGCAGTTGTAGACAGATGGATGAGAAAAGTGCTGGCTATTCATTCTGTTGGCTGCTCTCACTGTGTTCAGACTAAATGTGTGCCAAAAGATTGTATATAAACTAAAAAAGAGAATTATGTATATGTGCTTTATGATTGTCTTGACTTCAAAGGTCTCTTAAGAAATGCTTGAATCTATATGAAAGGGCAGAAGACGTGTAAAGAATTCTTACTGCACATAATTAATGCACTCTCTTACCGTGGTGAAAACAAAAAGGTTGTTTAGTTCACAAAATAAATAAAAATGCTGCATGAGTCAAATATCACAACTTTTCAAGCTCCACTTGGAAATCTCTAAAATATGTGTGTTTCTGTTCATCCCAGTGTCTTGTCCTCAGCTCCTGGTTTAGAGCAAGTCCAGACGCTGCTCGACATCATCCACTCTAATAAGGTTGGTGGCATTTCACAGTTATTGGTTTATAATTAGATTGCGGCCATTAATTAAAGTCGTTCGACCTTTTTCCGCCGCAGTGGTCTCTGTCATGTTGAGCTCACTTCAACCTGTTCATCGTATGTGGCTCAGTTTATATCATTGTGTTTCAGATTGTTGATGTGGATTCCAGATTGACAGCTAAAGACCTTCTTGATTGTTTCTCACAACAGGACTACAGGTAGGAGGACACACACACACACACACACACACACATTAAATATATATATACACTTATATACACTGTCTAGTATCCCTATCCATTATACATTCCTCACACAGTAAATTATTAATACAAATCTCAGCTATAGAATATTTTAAATGTTAAGGGAAATCTATATTGTGCTTTTTGCGTGTTGTATTATGTCCACATTTTGTTAACGATAATAATCGAACCTTTGCTAAAAGATTACTGATAAGTTTAGTTAATATTTTATTATCACAATTAATTAATAACTTATAGGTTTAAAGTCTGGAGGAGATTCTCCATAACTATCTGGTTTCAAAATAAAGAAAGGAGATCATAGTTTGGTACGTAGATCTTTGATGATTCGTATGTGAGAATGAGTCGACACCTTGATTCCATTGTCTTGTCCCGCGATTCCACTTTAGTTCAACGGTCAATTAAATCCGCAGCGATATTTTCTATATGTATTGGTATTGTATGTACTGGTTATTGTTTAACCGTTCATCACTGTTCTTCGCGTCTGTTTGTTGTTCTCTTTGTCTCTGGCCTTCGCGAACATGCTTAATTTGATTGCGCTTCTAATTACTGACAAATGCGGCAGATCTCTCAAATCCTTCACAAATATAAACTTATACCTGCTTCAAGTTTATGTTCTCGCTTCCATCCGCTTTGGAGGTTAAGCGCAATAAAACAAGTCAAATACGTCCAGCACCGCCTTGACTTGAGATGTGAGTTTAATGTAGGCGTATAAACAACTTTCTTCCGACCTGATACAGAAAGTTTGATTGCAAAACAAACGTTCTCAAGTTCTCCCAATTCGTCTGTGTTGAAACATGCCCGGACATGTACGTGTGTTGTTTCTACAGCTTCGTCACAGTAGCACTTCTCAAACATATCCCCAGCAGAGCTCCGCCATCCGCTGTGGCCATGTCAACAATTCCAAACAATTGTTGCGCTCGACAACATATTTCGAAGGAATGCTTAAAATATCTTTGTACTTTTGTCCTCTAATAGGAACAGCACATTTGATATGACTGTGAGGCCTCTACTCAGTTGCCTGGATCACAAATGAGTTGTTTTGTTAGCTGTTAAAATATAATCACACGTACAGTGTCTTGTAGAGTCCAGGATTTATCTGTTGCATAGACAAGATTTAATGCTGGTTCTGCACTAAGTTTTTTCCTTTTCAAGTGGCTGTGTGAACTATAAATAAATGTTTAGTGACCAGTAGACTGTATTTAAACCATGGAGATTAAACAGTTTATGGACTGCTGCTGAACAGACTCCCATAAACTCATAAAGTGACAGAACGTGTTGACTAAGCGGAGCCAGGATCACAGCTGAAGTGACTTACTGTATTGTACTGTACTACATTTCATTATTTTAAAGTAGTAAATTATAAGTATCTTTTGGAAGGAGGTATCTGTATGCAGCTTTAGATAAAGAAGAGCTGCCGGAAAGGCTGAATTTAGGACAACAAAGTGACCTCTCTTCTCTCACTCGCTCGTGTGACACAGGCTTTACTTTTACGCCTTCTCTAAGATTATCTCGCCTGTTTTAAGACTAAATAATAACGCATACAAATACAGAGTTATTCTACTTAGCCTGCTTATACTTGGGAGCGTTCTTCTGCGTGTCACTCATAATGTGACATGGTTTAACATAAACTGCAGTTGATGTTTTTTGGATTTGTTAACAGCTGAGTCACAAATGCTCACTCACAACTCCATGTTTTTATATTTAAACGTTAGAGATTATATAATGGTAATACAAATGTTGTAGTGCTTAAAGGATCAGTTGATTGTCGGTTATCGGTCGCCAACAATTTTAACAATTACCGTGCAAAAGCATAAAACAAATGCTGACTCCAGCTTCTTGGATGTAAGCATTTGTCATCACATTTTAATATATTTTTGCTTTAGAATCTTGGTTGAAAGTAACACAATTTATTGACATTTTATCGACTTAGCAAATAAATTATTATTATAAACAAATTGACAGATTAATTTATAATAAAAGAAATGATAGTTAGTCGCAGCTCTTAATATTTGCCTACATTGCATTTCTTTGTAAAGAAACTACATTTTATTTCATAACCGCAGTCCCTGAAAAATCCGTAACAGCTTGCACACGTACATTGATGAACAGAATCAGTCAATCCTGGCGCTCCAGGTCCATCATGACAGACTTGTGAAGATAAATTGTTAATGCATTTATGACTCATATCTGGTTGATCCGGCAGCTTCCATGGAAACAAACCACAGCTCTATGTTTTCAACAGATTATCTGTTTTCCGGCCATTATGTGTCATCTCTTAATGCCGCCGCCTGACTGTTTCTGATGATCTCATAACCCCATAAAAGATATTGACTTATAGTATAAGTGATTTTATAGCTTCTCTTGAAAGAGATATCTGAATTAATACTGTGGTTGTTATATTGATAATGATTCATGTAGTATCATTACCAACAAGTTTGATCATCAGCTACCTAAAACTAATATTTTGCTGCATCTGAAAGAGTTTCTTGCTTGGAATAGTGATGCGAACCCGTGATGAAACCAAAGGTTTATGCCGTATTAAAGACAACATCTGCTGCGTCACTTCATGGAACAGCTTTGCGGGCACTTACCAGTCACGTCATTCCAGCTTCTGTAACAACTGACAGATATAGTTATAAACTGAATGTGCTTTGATTGTAAATATTTTATCTGGCACATTTACTGTGATGTGATGTGATGTAGGCCTTTACTTAGCGGACGCATTAGCTGTGGTGTTAAATATTTCATTTCGGTGCTCAGTGTGGCGGTATGATGTCATGGGTTATATAAAGCCTTCGGGAGGCCTTTCACAGGAGCACGTTCGGTCACCGGCGGGCAGCTTTCAGTTCAAGTGGGCCTCAACCGCAGATCAGATTTTTTAGAAATGTCTCCAATATTTGTTCTGCGTTGTCTATCATTCTCGAAAACAAACACCTGTTATAATAAAAAAACAAATGAAGACGTATCCCCCTACATGTATTTATAAAACTACTGGCATAGAGCAGTTTTTAGCTGTTATCTTGCTACTGCATTTGAAGTACGTATGCATTCAGTAAGGAGAGCATTCATGTGTTTTGCAGGAAGGATATAGTATATGATACACTCTCATAAATGATTTGCAACCCGGTTGGGAGAGACATGCATGCACTTGTGTTTACATAAGCCCTCTTCTGAATGCCATCTCAATTGTACTGTTTTTTTTTCTTTTTAAGAGAGTGGGTGGGAACGGAACAAAACAAATGTGCTCAGTTTGCCTTCTGCTAGAATACATTCAGGTCCAAGAAATGTTTGAGTATATGCAGCTTTGAATCTATTTGATGTTTGCTGTGCATGTGTGGTGCTGGTTTGTGGAGTTAATTGTGATTTGTGTGGTTCTTTTTCATGTTTGGATTTAACATCAGGGTTGATGCCAGATGTGTTTTAACAATGCTGCTGCGCTGTCTGTTATCACAGCTGATAGGTGAGAACAAATACCTCAGTGGTTAGGTATCAGTGCTCTCTTACGTTGTATGTGTGTGAAGTCGAGCTTGCGTGTTACCATCCGTGTTTAACTTGCATATCAACTTTTACATAATTCATTGACTCGGACAGCCGACCCTAAGCGCCAGCTTCTTATCCGTAGCGGTCACTGCTTTCAGCATTGTCTCACATCGTAATATTCACACATTAGTCTTATGACAAACGGACTGACCATGGGGGATCACTGTATTGATGTTTCATAAAACTAACCAACCTATAGAGCAGCACACAGTTGATATTAGGAAAGCCTAAAGCTTACATTAAGTACATGTTCTGTAACTTCTTTGTGTTTAATGAGACGGGTCATTCACTCTAAGTTGTTTTTTTGAACAATTAAATAAATAAAGACATATTTAAACTGTTCTTTCATCCTCTTCTCCATAATATTACTGAAGTATAATACTTTTTCCTGGTTTACTAATGGGACTGCACCAATTCTTGCACAAAGTCTTTATAGGTCAAAGATTATATTAGCAAACCCAGTGGCACCTTGTTATCATTAACGTTCCTTCACCAGCCCTCCTGTGAGCTGTGAGTCACACTCGTAAGGGTCAAATGGGAAACATTTTTATAAAGGGTGTTGATATTGAACAGTAGCGTGTGGAGACCGAGAGTTGGTCACCAACGTGTCCGTAGCAGCATTACACGATTGGCCGCGGGAGAACAGTGATCAGTTGCATCATCTCAATGCATCGTGTGCAAATCGTTACCGTCTCCCTGGGATATCCATTAATGACCTGTCAAACACATATACGCTGTTATGTAACGCGCAGAAGCAGCGCAGCGCTCCCTCTTTGTGTATACGTTGTGGATGTGGGTCAGTGACTTTGTGCACAATTCATGTGCGTCACTGACTTTATGTGTGACTGCGTTCACAGATCCTCTCTTCGAGAGCTCGATGCTCTTTGACGTGTTGACTTTTGAATCTGTAGCAAAGTAAACACACTGACGTGAAGCCTTTCACTCAGTAATAATGTCCATGGATCATGCTGGAATGTAAAACCAGATTATATTCTGAGAAGCCGAATCCCAGAAACAAGTGAAGAGGAGTTAACCTCACGTTGAAAACACACAGCTGCACTCTTGGATGAGGAAGGGGAACTGGACGGACGTACGTAGGGGGGAAACAGGGGGCGTCAACAGCTGGCAAATACTGCTCTTTCGTTCCTCCTTCTCTCCTCCCCGCAGTTACATAATGTTCCAATGGAAACAAAGCCGAGGAGGAAACAAACAAGCAACAAGCTCCCTCAGTGTCTTCACTGCTAGGCAGCCGTTGCCAAGGCTCTCGCAGCCAATTTGTGTTTGTGTTTGTGCTCACGGTGAAGACTGCTTGTGTGATTGTGCATTTGCAACTGCATGCATGTATGTGGCTGTTGTAACCAGAAAAATGTAATTCAACTGGAGAAAAGTGTGCGTAAATAGCTTGTCATTGAGTCCCAGGGTCTCTGGAAGCTGCAGCCTACACAGAAGCTCTTTTGTCTGTTATGGACATTCTGTGCTGAACACGATCAGCACATGGAAAGTTCACCCATCAAGATGTCTGTGTGGAGTCATCCAGGTTCACCCTCACAGTACGAAGTGAAGTTTTTCTCCACTGGACAACGTAATGTGACGTAAAGAAACGTTTTGCTTGCCAAGAAGGAACCCATTCATTTTTGGAGGGGAAGCAAATCCCGGGGCAGACACCCGCATCATTTTTCACTTAAGGAAACAGCCTTGGCGGAGGTCTGCGCTCTCCGAGTGCCCTTCTAGTTGATTAGGAGTTTAACACTTAAAAACTCAGTCGGTAACATTTACAAACAATCCCACAACTGTCACAAGATTTAGATTCAAATATTGCTTAATGCAGATTGGGGCATGAAAGCAGCTTTTTCTACCCACTTTTTAAATCGACCGCAGCAAAAGACACAAATACAGACCTCCAACTATGGCAGTGTTCCTGTAGGTATACAGGAACATGTTAACAAGATGATTGAGAAAATAGCTTTTTAAGGCTGTCTATTTGTCTTTGTATCTAATGTATCTCTTTACTTGTGTTCCCAGGGAGAAGCTGGGAGTCGGAGGGAACCAGTTAATGGGGCTAAAAGAGGCCTTGGATCGTTGTGTCGGGATCACAGGTCAACACATCACCTTCACCACGTCACCTCCCTGATTGGATCAGAATCAGAGCGTCTGCTAAACAGATGCGCTGTATAAACTAATATCCTTTACTTGAAGTAAAAACATTTGAAGGGGTGTCTGCTCATCGTCTGCCTCTGGCAACTGGATCTGTTTACCTTTTTTAATTTCCATTCATGTACAGAATGTTTCTTGTGACATACATATTCTGTTTCCCTGAATGAATGGATGTCTACAGATGTTCTCCATCATTCTAAAGAGAAATACATTTGTATTTTCTGTATCTGACAGTATTCAGTTTAATTGCATCAAGAATTGCTTTCAAAGTCCTCCAATATTCCTTCAGCTACACCTAGTTTTCATATCTCCTGCCAAATCACAGTTGAGCAGCGATTTCTGTTGTGATCTTTTTATGTTTTAGTTCAGTAAATCTATAAACATAAATGCAAAAGTCAAAATCAAAAGTGATTAGTTACATCACAGAGCTGGCTTTCATTATTATTATTATTATTATTATTATTATTATTATTATTATTATTATTATTATTATTATTATTATAATATATCAAACATTTATATTTGCTTGCAGTTTGTAACATGGGGTGCAAACATAGAATTGTTATATTTTTTGGACCGTATGAATGTGCAATGATGCAACGATTTCTGAAGCTCTAGCTTTACCCCTCGGCCACTGTGACAAATGTCAGACAGCTTCTTTTTTTTTCTTTCTTTTAAATAACTTAACTATTTTTTAATATCTGTTACTATTTTTGAACTCAGACACTATTAAACAGTTGGTTTCTATTATTTATGATTGTTCAACTCCAACCAAAGCTTCTTACTTCCACTGGTCTTAAAGGAATAGTACTACATTCTGGTAAATATGCTTGTTCACGTTCTTGCTGAGAGTTGGAGAGGAACGATGCCAGCCTCATTAAGTATTAAGATAGATTAGCTTAGTTTAGTTTAGCATGAAGACTGGAAGCAGGGGGAAACATCAAACGTGTGTTTAATCCGCAAAGAAAATTGTAAAAATGAGCTGTTTCCACCTTCCTGTCTTTTAATTAGAGACATAAAGAAGCATCGATCCTCTCGTCTAACTCTCAGCAAGAAAGTGAATAAGCATATTTTTAAGAGTCTAAGAAGGGAACAATTGTTCAGGCCTTTTTTAAAACAATGATATATATTGTTTTCAAAGATGTACGGCGTTCTTTCTGTTTTACTTTATAAAATACTCAACCATACTTTAGACTTTACACAACTAACTGCACATATAGCTTAGAGTATAAAACAAAGCAATAACACCTGATGGAGAGGGAGGTTTGACACTTTCTGTAATCATGATTCTTGAAGGCCAACAGATTGGACTGTCCAAGTGTCCCAGTGAGAAGCTGAAACCAGGTGGCTGTTTATTTATTTTTTAATATAGCTGCATAATCATAAATGATAAGGACCAAGACTTTAATAGTCTAATTTGAAAACCAGTGAGTTTTCAGCTTTTGAAAGTTTTGGTTGATTTTTTTAAGTAGAAATGTAAATAGTTTGAGAACAGAAAATATATTTTATGTAAAAGAGTTAAATGTTTACAAGAAATTAAATGTTTTGAAGCTTTGTCTTTTTTCTTATATGCATCTTTTGCCTCCATTAATCTTTGAATAGAAGTGATTTCCAAATGAATTTAGTGAATCAATTTAATCTTGTAGAACTGCTTTCCTTGTACTTCCTGCAGTTTTTCGGAGAAACTGTGTCGTACAGTATGTGTGTTGTATTGTGACAGCCTGAGTGTGAGCTCATGTGGTCGTGTGTGTGTGTGTGGTGACTAAAGGGATTAGAGTGCAGGTGTCTGAGATTACACCCACTACTGCTGCTGACACACACACACACACACACACAGGCTAAAGCATCAGACGTCACGCAGGTGAAGGGAGGACAGGGGAGAGGACAGGTAACGAGGGCCAATGATGAAGTCAGTGAACTGCCTGTCTTGTTAAATCATTGCAGAGTTAGACGCTACGCAGACGCAGCTATTGAACATTTTGTTCAGTTGTAATGTTGGACTCCGACCTTGACTTTCCTGCATCATAAATTTTTCAACTGTCCTAAAAAAAAACACAATCATTTATAAAAGTGTGCGTTGAATTTTCAATATCCTTTTACTTCATTTAGAAATTTAAACCACGTTCATGCCAGAGCAGTCTGTGCCAAGGGAACTTGTAATCTGAAAGCTCACCTTGAGTCAAGGCGAGCCTTTCTCTCTTTAGATACTGTACAATCAAGTAATGTGAAAATAGCTTTTATTTTAGATTGATGTGATATAAATGTGCCTTTATTTCCACAAAGGAACAACCACCAGTTTTATCTCCACTTAGTTTTCTTTTTTTTGACGTCCTTTTTATGGAGGGTATTTAGTTTTTGCCGGTTGTAAATTGTGACTGTGTAAACAGGAAGATCCAAAATGACTTAATATGTTAATACTAGATTTGCAAATCTAATACTGGTTTTTACAATAGATTATATAGATTGCTTTTGTTAATTTGCCACTTCTTTGGTTCAGTCTGTTACATAAATCCTAGAGGAAGCCAGCAAAACTTGTTCCCAATTAACGGTGGAAGGGGGGGTGGCTGGACGGTAGCCTACATTGTTTTTTGTCTCGCCACATCCACAGACTCATCAGTGTCCAAGTATTAAATCCCTGCTTCCTGTAGCACATGGCTCATCTGCTGCCTCTCTCCCCCCCCCCCCCATGACTGTCAGGTGTGTCAGCACAGATTAACAGAGGCTAATTTGTGAAAGAGTGCAGGGCAAGGATTTAATAAACTGTCAGTCAGTGATGTCTGAGGTGATGCAGATGCTGGTCCTTCTCAGCACTCCCACAGCCCACAGTGACGTCGTTGTCCCTTCCTGCTGAGGTCCGTTAGCCGGCTTAGTATAATCGCTCCTAAAAGACACTTAGAGGAGCAGAAAAATAACGTGGCTTAGTGTGGTAGTCCCTGAGGAAGAGGGTGGGACTGAAAGCTTAGACAGCTACTTAGGCTACAGTAAGAGCAGAACATGGGGAGACGAGGTGGTAGTAAAGTCTAAATTTAGGGTCAGCAAATCAGCTGTTGGTACTTAGGCTTGACGCACCTGGTTCAGCTGCTGATCTACGACTTAAATATGCTGAAGCCTAAAATACAACCACCACCAGACATCCTTTTCAATATTTTACTTCTTAAAGTGCCCTCCTTAGTTTAAAAACAGTCCTGGCAGAGGTACAAACCTAGAGCTTAATAATGTATGACAGTATGGCCACGTTATTGCCCATCATCACTTAATAACGTACATTTATAAAATAGGCTGGAGACAAATCTGATTTAAATGATTTATTAATTAAGAAATGTTACAAATGTGATAATTCTCGTTTTAACATTCCCTCCAGAAGAATCTGCCAATGCCTGACACTTTAAAACACAAGAGAAAAAAAAGAATCTTCAGTAAACCGCATCTCTACATACATCGATTAGTTAAATCACAATAACAAAAGTTTGGTTAGCAGAAGCATGGTTGTGCCCGTGTGGTGTGTGCACAAAAAAATATTACTAAAACTGGCACTGGTTAGATTCATTGGCTTTAAGCCGTCTGCTACTACTTTTATTTTATCAGTAAATCAGCAGTGTATAAAAAATATAAAAAAAGGCCATTGAAGATTCAAAAAGCAATCCAGCTTGTTTAAAATGCCAGAAAAAGCCATGAGGTGTTTTATCAACTCGCACTCTGAGTAAGGCTTCAAACCACTGACCCTTTAAATGTGAGCAAAATTACATTTTCACAACAGAAATATTCTTAAATAAAACTTTTAACTTTCAAAAGCCAATCGTCACCACTCCATACTGCCACATTCCAAGTGACCATTAACTGCTGGCTTATCTGAAAACCCTCAAGTGACAAACCTTTCAACTCTTAAGAGAAAAAGAAAAGCACTAAATGTGTATTAAATGTTGGCATATGACAAAAAATGAGGAAGAAACAATATATACAGCACGAAAAACATTGTATGCAATATGCAAAGGCGTCATGTTGCTTTGGGCAACAACCCCCCCCCCACCCCTCGTTCCCACCTGCCAAATATAAGCCAGTCTTCACTGAAGACCCCTCATCCCAACAACCCCCACCCCCCCATCCCAACACACATTCACACCAACACACATCCATAATTACTTCACTAAGCCTGTTAGTTTGGAAAAGGTGAAGCGCTGTGAAACTCCCAACCCCCTTTCCCTCCCTCCTATTCCTCCTCCTCCCATTTCCCCGTCTCCCTCCTCTTCAGTCGGAGAGGGGCGACAGGGCCTTGGTGCAGTCGTTCCACTCGTCCGTCTCGGGGTTGTACACCTCCACCGTGTTGAGGAACTCGTTTCCATCAAAGCCGCCCACAGCGTAGATGGCTTTCCCCAGCATGGCCACGCCCGCATTGCTGCGGGAAGAGGTCATGCTGCCCAGCATTCTCCACTCATTAAGGGCGGGGTCGTACACCTCCACACAGCGGAGCGCGTGGGAGCCATCGAAGCCGCCAACGACAAACAGTTTGCCTGGACAGAATGAGAGACATTACTATCAACATAGTGACAAAAAGTGAAATCACCCAAAATGTTATTCCCAACATTTTTGCACCATCTACCGATAAAGAAGTTGCCATAGATCAGCAGCCGGTTCAACCGTTCACACCCGTTTGTGGTCGTAAGCTTACCTTCATGGACAGCAACGGCGGCGCCCCTGCGAGCCACGTTCATGGGGGCGATCAGGGTCCAGGTGTTGTTCCCAGGGTTGTAGCGTTCCACAGTGTTCAGGCAGTTCCACGACTCCGCCCCTCCTATCACGTACATGAAGCCATCCAACTCACACACGGCCGCCTGGTGCCTCCCTGAAAACAAATTGGATTCATGAATACAACTTTCCAAATGTCCCCTCGAGCTGCAAACATCACACGAGCTATTGTCTGATGAATTGCCGTCCTACTTTTGGTCTCATTCTTAAAATATTATTAATCTCTGTTCCAACTTCCCAGAGGGAATAATTAAAGCTTTTTATGGAAGAAATAGTCCGCTGAAAAATATATTATTCGGCTTTACGCATGTAATACGTATCAGAGGGCAGGTTCTGAGTGTATGTGGGACTGTGTGTGTGGACACGTACTGATGTTAAGGGAGGCACAGTTGGACCACGTTTTGATCACAGGGTCAAAAGCATCGCAGTTCTTCAGGCCCTTCTGCCCGCAGGGGTCCGACCCTCCCACAACGTAGAGTTTGTTGTTCAATGAGCAGACACCTTTAAACGGAGAGGACAGGAATTAGCTAAGAAAGGAAAACTAGTCTCAAGTCAGTAACCGAGAGGCTACTATATTTTATACATTCAATAATTAGTTCATAATCCGTGCAGGAGGGACCGACCTGCATTGCAGCGGTTTGTCCTCAGCTCGGGCACTTGAGCCCACTCATCAGCATGTGGATCGTACGTCTCCCCGCAGCTCAGCTCATCAGAATGTCCATTTGATCCTCCAATCACGTACAGCTGACCCTGTAAAATGTAAATGAATGCAAGTGAATGAAGTCATTGGATGATGACACTTTACCCTGACAATCACATTTAAATGTTGGTTGCCTTCTATACTCTGAACTACAAGAACCTACCGACTTTAAACACAATTTCGAAACCCAAATATTTGAACAAGGAGTAAGGAAAGGCGCAAGTATTTGCACAAGATAATTGAAACGGTTTTAAACACTGCATAGGTGCAGTCCTAGGTCAATATTCAAAAAATCACTTCATTGTAGAGTCAACACATCTGAGATTAAGATGAATAGTAAATTGTACCATGAGCACAGCCATCTGGAATCGAGCCCTTGGAGTCCGCATGGGAGCGATGAAGGTCCAGCGGTCCTCTATGGGGTCATAACACTCCACAGTCCTCAGACACTCCTCTCTGTTGTAGCCTCCTGCAGGGACAAGATGCATCACGTTACAGTGGATCTCTGTGGGGGTTGTTTCTACATAACCCCCCACATTAAACTATATGTATTTAAAAACACTGTAGACATTGATGGTACTTGGGCTACACAAAGAAACTAACACGTCAAAGTAAATGTCTCCGAAAATTAAGTCAAGAGAGAAGCATGTAGCTTCCTAAGTATCCCAACCTCCTTTGAGCTCCATTTATATTATTCACTTGATGCTCTACATTCCTCTTTAGTGCTAACCTGCAGCGACGAGTCTTCCGTTCAGAGCTACGGTGCCCAGACCAGAGCGAGCATAATGCATGGGTGAGAGCGGCTGCTCCTCCAGCTCCTCGGGCTGGGCCTCGAAGCTGAGGCTCTTCATCAGGCAGGGGGTGGCAGAGGGCGACGTCTGAGGGCTGCTGCGACCATGCAAGAAGATCACACACAACACACCGTCCAGCACAGCCAGACACAGGTAGATGTTGTCTAGAGGTACGATAGGAGATTGTTAGTTAGAGACATTTGAGGGGAAATTTGAGAATCTCATTCATTTTGTGCAGCCTCAATGGGACAATGAGGCATATATTTAACATTTCTGATTTGTCCTGTGACAAATCAATTTTAGTTCATGCACACTTACTTGTGGTCTTCTCAGAGGCGATGTACTTCCACTCTCTCCTGCCGGTCGGTTTCGGGGCATTAGCTGCTTGGTTGGAGGGCGACAGGCTTCCTGAGGAGCTGCAGCTCATCTGTCTCTGGGTGCTCTCCCGTACGGGTTTCTTCTGCAAGAGCACAGTGCAGCTATAGAAGCCAAGCTTGCACCACAGGCCCACCAGTGGCCACAACACCAGGTCATCACACCCCAAACTACGCTTTGATCCAGCTGGTCTAATGTAGACGTTTGTATAAAGTATGTATTGAAATCTTTCGCCATCTGAAGCCAACAACACAGCACTGCAAACAGTCTCAGACCTCACTACAATCAGACCTAACAGCACACAGTTCAGTCACGACAGGATAAAAAGCTAAGACAGCCATTATTGCTCGCTCTGTACAAGTCGAGATTAGCTTTTTACTATATGCTCAACAGCATAGCCAGGCAGGCATCATAGCTCATCTACTGACCTTTGTCTTAACATTGTGGTATTTAATGAGCCATATCTACTTCTTGCCAGACACACACTGCCAAGCAAAAACGAGACTTCATTACAGTGAAGCCAGGCACAAGCTGTTGAGTACCTGCACAAACTGAAGGTGGTCCTCCTCGCCACCAAACACCTCACTGTGCCCATCAATCACCAGCCCTCCATCCACCAGCTTATGGTCAGGTGAGTAGTACAGCGTTTGCACCTGAAAGACAAACAGCAACAACACACCCATGTGGCTGTCTCCATGGCAACACACTGAGAACCCCAGCATAAAAAGGGGAGAGGAGGGAGGGAGGGAGGGAGGAGGAGGAGGGGGGGCAGTGCTGTGAAGAGGAAGAGGGGGATGGGACGAAGGCCTGGATCTTCTGTCACTTAGATGGAAAGCTTCCTTTAAAAAGACACACACACACTGCTGCTGTTACTACTGCATAGAGTGCATTAAGTGTTTGAGCTGAAGGTATCTGACCGTTTGCATCTAAAAAAAAAAAAAAGAGGGAGCTGATGAAGAATGAGAGACTGCATCTGGAGAGATCTTCTGTGAAGAATGAAGAGGAGGAGGGGCTGCATGTGGCCCTCTCTCCTCCTCTGCTGGGAAACCGGTCTTCTAGCTGAACAAGTTGGTCATTGTGGTGGCAGCCACAATGGGCAGTCAAATCCAGAGGACTATATCGGCAGTAGTGCTGTTGTAACAGCTATTGAGCTAATTTTAAACATTACCCAATAATAGATATATTATAAGAAATAAAAGCTAAATGAAATGTTCTTTTGAGACAAAACGATGAATATGTGTTGCAGTCACTAAGTTGCCCAACTGAAACGCAAATTTAGCAAATTTTCTTGGAAAAGGACAATAAAGAATCTATATCCTATTTTAGAAAATAATGGAAAAAGCAAAAGGCTAGAAATGATAATTTCACCTGGATCATTCGTTTGTAGTCCAGTGAAATACAATATTTGTACTGAGCAAGTGACTATGCTGATGTGCTATGCTGTTTTCTGTCCAATGCCCAATTTAAGTGGTTTTAAAATGTGGTAGTGAATAATTAGGCCTGTATGAGAATACAGTGTTGCAATAAACGCGGCATTCAATTAGATCTATTTGTGGCTTAAGTTTGGTTTTGTGAGCAATGTATTCTGGTAAATGCAGAAATGGGATGCATCTGTATATGTGGCACGGACAGATGGGAGCTCAGTGTTGCTTGGCTGCAATGAGAGGCAGTAGTGCGCCTCTCCTCCCTCTCTTTTCTCTGACTCATTACCCTGGTGGCTCAGTCCTGGCTCTTCAGTCTGGTCTCCTGCTGCTGCTAATAAACCTACAAGAGAGATAAATCAACGGGGAGGAGTGTCTGTTAGTGCTGGAGCAACAAACACGCACCTGTTCAGATAGTAAAGTGGCAGTGAGACAGTAGAATCAAGGGTCACCCCTTTTGAGAACCTGTGTTTTTGTGTTTCAAAAGGAGAAGAGCATGGCGATACTAATACTGGGGTTTAATGCAAACCAACCACATACCCAAAAGAGAACAGTGGAAACAAAAAACAAGAGCAAACAGCAGCTCTTTTCGGCTCACCTCTAATTTGTAGTATGGTTCAGGGGTACAGAGTTTCTTACTGCAAAAACGTCAACAAACCAGAGGAAACAAAAAGAACAATCCTGACATAGCAGCATGACAATGGCATGCTTTTTCTACTTCAGCCCCTTTAATGACTTCTTAATGTCAAAAACAGGAGACAGCGGGAGGGGAAGGGTCAGGGTGGGAAGGAGGATCAGTCTGAGAGTTCAGACTGCACGCCCTTGTACTGACCTCCTCCATCAGTCGTTCCAGTTGGTCTCCATTCTCCCAAAGGCTACGCTGCACCCAGTTGAGCACCTTCGAGTAGAGCTTGCCATTGCTGGGCAGGGTCAGGTTGTCTTCTAGCATTACTTCTAACTGTAAACACACAAAGGGGATGAAACACGAGTTAGATTTACACACAGAGAGAACTAGAGAGACTGCTTAACTGAAGAAATTAATACCATGATGATCTTTATTGTTCCAATGTGAAACTTGATCTTACTGGCTAATTATTAATTCACCTTAGAATTAGGTGCATGTGATTCATTACCTGTATAATCCTTTGACTTTGCCAGTGGCAGGAATTACCGTAGTATCATACATACATACTAAACCCCTTGTGCAAAATTGAAAACATGTTTGGAATAATTACTGGGTGAAATGTATTTTAAGTGTCCCAACAGACATTTTGTAGGCTCGGGCTGCTTTTTCTAAATAAGAACATTCGTAAAATGATTTTCTGTGTCGCTACAAGCGACTAAAGTAGGACAGCGGCAATTAGCTAATGGACCAAATAGCTGCCCGTCATCAATATTTCTCAAAGTGATCAATACATGTCAGGTTTGTGGTTCACTTGAGGAAATGTTTAATTACCCGGTTGATCTTTTTGTTTTTACACAATTTTCTTTAATTAACTAAAGTTTGGTATTTAATAGATTGAGTGTCATTGTTAAATAAATAGTTACCGATCCATTTTCTGACCAATCAACTAATCATTTCATTTCAGCACTACCCCCGTCTAATGAACAATCAGGAAGAAGCGCAGTGAAGGCCGGACAGAATGCGCATTTGTATTCCAACCCAACAACTTCATTCGATTTATCCGACTTGCTCAACCAGAGTTCTCGTACAGTACCTGGTGCAATCCTCATGTTGAACAAAAACCTATACACTGTAACCCGCCTACGCTAGGCCTTATTGCACAGGTTTTTAAGTCCCCTGCCCTTAATACATTGTCAGCAGGCTTTAGCAGTAGGACCATCTATAAGAGGCACACCTTCATACCTTAAAGTTGTTAATCTCATGTCAAAGGTAAAATACAAAGCTTAATCCAGTGTGTATTACTCAAGACCATCAACACTGGCTAGTTTGTGTGGAGCCAAGGGGGACTAGAATAGACAACTTTCAACCTGTGTTGACTTGTGGATTTATGATCAGAGAAAGGCCCCAACTTTGTTTAAGTAGTACTCGTACAGTATAGATGATTTGACAGACTGAAATACTTAAAGTGGCATATGTGCGTATTTAAGCTAGTACCTTGAGGCGGGGAAGTTTGAGGAAGTCCTCCTGTTCGGACACTTCCAGTAGATGGTCCTGGATGAAGGCGTCCACCTTGGCCAAAACTCTGGCATCTCCCATAGCGCTGGCAAAGTTACGAAAAGAGATGGCGCTCTGGGAATCCATTTTAGAGAGCAGGTAGTCGCCACAAATCTGGGAAGTGAGTGGGATATGTTAAAGTTAAATCAAAAGTTAAGTTCTTTGTTTGTAACATGTAAAAATCATGCGTGACAAATTGTACTATAGGGGACGCAAATGTGATTAAAAAGCGGACGAGTAAAAACCTACCTGTTTGACTCGCTCCATCTTAAACCTTTTGGCTGCAGAGTAAACCTCCTTGACCAGTTCTTTGTCTGCCTTTAGCCTGTATTACACACAGAAGACAAAGTGTAATTAAGAGGTTGTCAATCATTTTTAAATGTTTAATTTTGCTTAGATAAAATCAGAGGCTAAAAGGTGCTACTAACTGGGCAGTATAGGCGTAGTTGAGCAAGATCTCCACAGCCTCTGGGTCCAAGTCCTCAAAAGTGACATGCGAGACTCCGTGAGGCTCAATGTCACTATTAAAGATCTCAAACAGATAGGGACTGCAGCAAGCCAGAACAGCACGGTGAGCCATCAGCTCATGACCACACACCTGGACAAATGAAGAGAAAGAACACAATTAGGATGTATACAAGTTTGTTAAAGGGAAACAACTGCTTCCATACTAGCGTTTCAGCAATAAAGGACAAAATAAATAAACCCAATATTGATTTAGAGAAGCAACATGATCAATAGTTAAAAATCTAATCCATTTGATTAATTCCTTTACTTTAAGTCTTTCAGAGGTATGTGTGGCGCAAAGTGTGCAAACAGGTCCTCACACTTGAGATTGGAATGGAAGCATAACAGGAAACGTAAAAGCGCACATTTTTCTTGTTTCTAAGTGTGGTATGCACAGTGAACTATGCAGTCACACACAGTCTCTCACACACACACACACCCCACCCCTCTGTGGCATGTTTGCATTAACCGTACCTGCAGTCTAACATCGCAGAACTGACCACTCTTTCTCAAAGCGTTCATTTTGGCCACTGTGGAATCCAGGAAACTCTCATCCTCAAAGATCAAATAACCGTTTGGAATCATCTTAGTGAATTGTGATGGTATGCCTGCAGAGGAAATGTAAAGAAAGAAAGAAAAGGTTTTCCCAGTGAAGCAATAACACCCAGCTTGCTCGCCTTCTGCACTTTGTCCAACATGCTCTCAGCCGTGCAACATTGTAATAGCTGGCTTTATTAATTGTTAACAAAAAAGTGGAATAGGATTAGTTTCCTGTAATGTTCATTGTGTATCATTATCGGTCCTATGCATTAGTCGTAGCCTTACCTAATAGAGAATAATGCAAATCCAGGGAAGTCGAACCGGGGGTAGGATATATGCAAAGCAAACTGAGATCACAGTGGAACTCAAGTCTTCTTCATCCAAGGAGAGGGACGGGAAGTTGTTAGAAGAAATGCCAGTTGACTAAACAGGCGTGAGCAGAAGGGAGAGGGGGAGCAGCCGCACGGACAAACTATCAGGCTTGAAGCGACTGTAATCAAGTCCTCAGGATCCCGTTGGCTATAGAGTTGTACTTATTCTGTGTTGGTCATACATTATAACCTAGAAGAGAAGAAGAAAAAAAAAAAAGGGGTGACATGAGTTATTTTTGACATGGAGAGAGGCCCTTTTCTTGGCACCCATGCAATGCTAGCATGAGTCAGTCCCACCACGTGGTAAATCAAGGCAACCGTGCACACAGGATGGCAGTTGAGAACATTGCCCCCCTCTTCCAACGTCCTTTTCACAACCTATTTTCCAAACTTGTACAGTACACAATGTTTCCATATTCCCCCAATTGCATAAGAAATTCAAGAACAGATGATCCGATTCAGGAAACACTGGTCACGTTACCCTCATCGAAGCCGAAAGAAAATAAAAAATAAAAACTGGAATTAAAAAAGGTGTACAGCGTTGTTGGCTCACCCTCCATTTAGCGCTTTAAATCTACACACCTGCCTTGAGCTCTGTCTCCACTCTCCCTGAAGCAAGGGCACAACAACTCTATCCTATGTTACAAGCCCCTTTGACTGGCTCCTCCCTATTGGAACCCTAACGTTTAAGCATAGACCTATAAGGGAAACGCAGATTGGAACAACATGTAACAAGAGTTTCCACAGCCAGTCTATTGGTGAGATACAGTGATTGTTATCTGTTGCTATGAATTGTGGTTGGCCACCATAGCTCTCCATTTATACAACATGTAACCCTGGCCCACAAGCCCCACCCACCAACACTTGCATGTCACATAAAAAAAAAAGAGATGAGATCATCCCATATCTGTCTATCAATATATTTTATTCTGCTATTAAAGAGTTTGGATTCCACTAGCTGTAAAGCCTCCAGCAGCCTCAACTGAGCCAACAAAAACACACAGAGCTCACTTGTTCTAATCAGATGTTAACAGCAAAAATTAACACAACTGAAGTAATTTGATGCCTAACCACTTCCCCACTATGCCATCTGAAGTCTGAAGAGACAGTAAATAAATGACATTGCAGTCCAAACTGTTTTATCACTACACCAAATGGGGAGAGGACAAGACGGACCACGGCAGCTGCCCATAGTCTGAAATTGTATCCACACTGCATGTGACCAGGCTTTTCTGGATAGCCCAGCTTTGTGCGAGTGTTCTGTATCCAACTCGCATGTGATTCCAACTCATTAGAAAACGCTGTGATTTACTCAACTGCTGCACATAATATGTAATGTAAGTGCGACTAGCTGCTGCCAGTTGCACATTCAGCAGCAGCATGTGAATCGTTGTGCAAGAATCTTTCAGTGAAATCCTCTAGTAAGTGCGCAAAACCTACATTACTTTTAAAAGATGAAGCCTAAAAGCCCTTAAATATTTGTTCATGTATTTTTTAGCCTTACAGGAGCTTGATTTAGAACTATGTAGGTGTAGTTACAATGTGCAGATATGGGTATACTTTAGCTGCAGTGCTAGCATGATACAGACATTGTAAAAAAATGGGGACTAACATTGGGGCCGACAGCAGGCTCTTTGTATGCTGTTGCACAACCGTCTAGCAAATCCATGTCCATGTCTAAAAGACACTTTTATACTGAGATAATATTTTTCTGTAACATTTGTCTTCAAGTGAAAAAACAAATGTAATGCACCTTGAATTAAAGTGTTATTTTCTGCTGCCCTGAGCTATGCATTTTCATTAAATTATTCTTATAGCAACAACTACTACATTTGTGTAAAAGGTGCCAAGCAACTGGTTCAACAAGTAAATCACAACGCCATTTAGGCGGCAAAAGCAAACCTTACATATCACCCTTCCCAGATTAAACAACATTAAGTATGGCGATGACTAATGCCCGTCATCCAATAGTAAAAGAAATCACCCACAAAACACAAATACACGTGTATTAATACTAAATCCAGTGACCTACTATACTCAAAAGCACAGTGTGAATTTAATAATCATAAATCAAGTATCAGAAGGAATTATTAAGAAAGTTTAGTTAGAAAGGTGAACACACTGAACGAACAAACATCCCAGGCTGTTTTGGTTTTGGCGAAGACGTGGGAAATGTGGGTGTGTAAAACTACCAAGCTAAGACTGCTGGGAAATGTGCCAGAGATTTTATGGGTAAATGCTCAAGCACATGATAGAATATGGTCTTTTTGTATTGCACTGAACAGCATGGAAAGCTACAATTCACTCTGTGTGGATGGAGGAAACACTGACCCAGTTTTGAGTCGTTATGCAACATCTGGCAGACGACTCTTTAAGGCTCAAAAGCTCAACTCCTCCATATGGTTGGGTCCACCACACTCGCCTGTTGCCTTCTTCCCCACCTTACATTTAACCAAACACTGCCAGGCAAACCACACCCTCAGCTCTCTGGATAATTATGTAATGCAGAGTTTCTGCCTTAATCACAGCTGTGATTAAATAATAATAACCTTCTGTAAACTGATAAAGACATTCTTGCGCCATGGCCAGTGTCACTCTGGGAACCAGGAAATGGTTTGGCTACATGAAAACTGCTAGGTTAAGCATTACACGCTGCCTTCTAGGAAACGGTCATTTATGTGGACACAAGATTCATGTCCAAAAACCAGAGTGAGTGTGTGGAAAAAACCAGTGACAAGATCAGACAAGTTACCGGGCATATGGGAATTTATGTATAGGCAAAAAAGACAGACTGTGTGAGCTGTAAATGTGAATATATTTGCACAATCACTTGAAAACCAGGCAACAAATGAGAACCAGTTAGATTGTTCACAAATGTGTCACAGAGAGTAGCCCTGAATGTATTCTCTTCTCCATGTTTCCATCCGATTAGTCAGTCACAAAAGCGAGGGTCTGACACTGAACAATCAATGCTTGTTAGACACCCCTCCAGTGGTGAAGAGAGGCATTGCTGGATATTTCACCCACTTTTGCGGTGTAGAAATGTACTGCTTACATTTAAACAATCATGAAAAGGGGGAATCTACTAAAGGTGTGACAAAAAAAAACGAATAAAGGAGCCAGTTAAAGTTGTATAAGCGTATAATAATATAATATGTCTGAGCATGACCACTCAAGACAGTAATGATGTTTTATTAATCATCTATTGTATAAGCCATAAAGAGCCTGCTAAATGTTTTTTTTTCTCCATAAAATCACTAATCTACTTGGACATTTCCCACATGGTTTCCAGCTTCAGAAACGGATTAAAAGCACAGTAGGTCAAATACTACCATGTCATAAGCACCCTGCAGTCGGAAGAGACTGAAGCACTTTAGGAAATCTGAAACGTTATGAATCGGCTAGACAATTTATTTTTACTAGACAATCGATACAATACGGCCAATACGGCTCAACGTCGAAAGAAACAGTGGCGTGGCAATATTATGTCAAGACCGATCACAGCCCATATAACCGGACGAATAGCACTAAATGGAGGGTGGGTAAAGGACAGGATGTTCCCATGCTACTACGTTACCCACCCTGCCATCCCCCAATGGCCACCCAATATCTCGAGTTTGTTCATTCGCTGCAAAGCAATGTCATTCATCTGCCTCCTCCTCCTCTGGTGGAGTAATGTACCAGGGCCGTGGTGTCTGGTGATGTGCCAGAAATCATATAGCTAGTCTGTAGTTACGATCCCGCCACCCGAATGTGGGTCAGGAACGAGAACCTACCGAATAACGTGATTAACTCGACTTTTACAAAAGCAGATATACTTTATTTTACAAGCGAGGTAACTATAGGCAACGAGCCTAGCAGCTAGCAACCTGAAGAGAGATGGAGAGGTCTGGCACGCTCGGAAGCTAGTGCATGTTAGCCTTAAAGCTAGACAACCTGCTGCTTAGCTAGGATGGGAAGCCATGAGACAGACACCGGCTGCATTTATTCACCATAGCGAATTCATTCGGTAGTTTGCCCGTGTCCGTGCTCAACTTCATCATTTTGTTAACTGGCAATATGTCAAATACCTGCGTAATAATAGATAACGCTAGACATCGTCTGCGCCAGTAACGTTACAAAAGGTATGTCTAGCAGTTTCCATCCATTTTGAGCAAAGACAGTAGCTAACATTCATGTCATGCAGAAAGAAAGACGGACACGTTAACATTCGCTGCAACGGATTTAACGTTTTCTCCACATTTTAATGTTACCTGACAAATACGTAAAAAAAGAGCACTATTTCCGCTTTGGTTATTTATTTTTTAAGAGAGAAATACAATCTTACCTGAGGCGTTTGACAGCAAACGATATTAGACATATTTAATGCGAATTCAGAGTTGGTTTGTTCGGGTTAAAGCAAAGACGCAACGCAGCTACAGGCACGGCTTGACGGGCTGGTAGTAGATGTCTGATCCCGCTCTGTATGAGAAACACGTCCACTCTGGGTCTAGTCCGGACTAGTTCTGACAGAATGGCCGGTTGGGGAAGGGAAAGCGCGTTCCAGACAAAAACGACCGCCACGCCGCCGTTGACGTAATCAACTGTGGGCGGTCCTACAACGCCCACTCCTCCTCCTGAAAGTGATGAAATCCAAGGTTTAGTTTATGAGTGGCTCATATGTATAATATATGTTTTATAAATATATATACTATATATTTTATATATATATATACTATTATTTTTTTACTTGAGTAAAAGTAGCAATACTACAGTGTTATGTTATGTTTAACAATACACTTATATAAAATAAGGACAGATATAATGTACCAGGTTTTAGCAAATTATATTCCAACTGTGTCCATGGGCAGGTAGGGAAGACAATCAAAATGAAATAAATTAAGAGATGAGGATGCACCGGACAGAAAGAAGAAAAAAATGAAGGGAGATGATATCAACAATATTTTATGACAGTCAGGTCAGGGAGCATATCAGCTATAAAATAGCGCCCCTGTCTGCTTAGTAGGATTACCTTAGTGGGACACCTTAGCAGTGAGTACAATCCAAGTCCACTTGATCTTTGGTCTCACCTGGGGCCAAAGTTGCTCCTCTGCCTTTTGCTTATCATGTCTGTATGGAGATCTCTATTTTGCATTTTGTGTCTCTTGTCTTTTTAAATGCATTATCCATTTAATTTACGCTGCCACTGAGCCACATTAATTTGCCACGGGTAATTTTCTCTTCCACATGTGTATGTGATTCATAACAGCACATAAGAAATTTGATGTCCATTAAGAAGGAACATCCAGGCTAAACCCTCTCCACTACTGCACATATGCCAACTAGAGGAAGAATGACCCTTTCACCTGACTTAAGTGAGTACGTCAGTAATTAGATTAGAGGATAAGAATTGCTTTAATACCAAAGTATCAGCCAGTGTCTGTACCTGTATGGGGAGTATGTGTGTGCATTTCTGTATGTGTCTTCATTTTAAGTTGTTTGTAAAAGCCTGGCACCAAATGTAACGAGAAAATAGTTACCAGAAATGTTCATCCAAAATTGAGTTAGCATCTTTTAAATACCTAGGGTTTTTAATTGATGACCACTTGTCTTTTAATTCACTTTTACAACTTTTTATCAATCACTTTATACTTATATTATTTTTATTCTATTTAACTATTGTGTACTCGCCACTTTACTTCATATGTTCTTTTGCTGTAATAAGGTAAATTTCCCCGTTGTGGGACTAATAAAGGATTTCTGATTCTGATTCTGAACCTAAAACAAAAGGTAACATATATTAATGCTAAACTTGCACAAATAAAAAGGTTTTATGAAAACGTTTTTTTTCCGGATTTCTCAATACTCAGTGACTTCAAGAATAACTCGTTTAAATGTGAGTTATGGAAATTGCAATCTCCTTAACTGAATCAGGAAAGAAAGCTTTTAGAAATGATGCACCTATTGCATGGAACAATGTACCGACTGATCCTACACTCCAACACATATTTAATGAATGAGTATGAGTACTATGTTCAAATGAGTCCAGGCTGTATGTGTGCAAATGTTTTATCTGATCATTGCTATTGTTACGTATATAAAACATATGTGCTTTTATGTTAATTAGAACTCTGTGTTGCTGCTAGTCTTGGCCAGGTCTCCCTTGTAAAAAAAGATATTTGATCTCAATGGGACAACCTGGTTAAATAAATAAATAAAATAAACTAGGTGACAGCAGCACAAGAGCATTTAGCCATAGCCTTAAAGGCCCACTGACCATTGTGTTGAAAGCCCCAGTGTTAACACCCAAAGCCAGGGGTCCAGTCAACACAGATTAGGTTTATCAACACAGGGTAATCTCTTGTGCTGGTATTATTGCCCCAACACGTTGTGCTTCCATCCATGTGGGGATGACATTCCTGACAAGGTGAAAGAAGTTATTGTTGGCTCATAGGCAAGAAAACTAATGGCAGGTTTCCAAGAATAGCCACCTGCATCATATTTCACCCCTATTTCTTTTTTCTAGCTGTGTGTATGTGTGCCTGGATTGTGGAGGGAGGGCCTCCATACAGACGGCCAGGAAACCAACCAGCACTAAGGTCATATCACCAAGGATGTTTTCAACAAAACTAATTAAAGTAAGATACAGTGTATGCCGTTACTGATGCATCACAACGCATCATCTACGAGATTGCCAAACACATGCTTATGAAAATGTAAATATAAAAACCTGACTTGAATTCATGAAGTGCAAATCCCAAATCAGTACAGCTTCCTTCAACTCAAGGTGTCTTTCGTTCACTAATCACTGTCAGTTTTGTCTTTGCAGAAGCTCCTCTGGGCTGTCTGACTTCAGCATTCTCCTGCAAAGGCCAGGCACGCAGTCAGTCCATCACCTCAGCACAGTGTCTGGAGACTGGGAAGTGGTGATTACAGCTGATGGAGTGCAGCCAACCAGTGGCAGCCTAACTTAGTTTCTTAAGTAGGTGTTTTTACGAATTGGAGTGGGACCAAAAAGTGGGAAGGCAACTGAAGAAATTGAAAAATAAAAAATTCTTATCCAGAGTGACATTATCATATACCTTTAATAGTATTAATTCTACAGGCAGATAAAGAAAGTGGAATCAACGCCACTTTTGTGAAGTTTACGACGAGCAATGTTTGAGACTGTGGCAGACAGGTGTGGGTTCAACCCTGTGGTCATTCTGAAGTGGTAGTTTGAAGTTGGACTTTCTTTTTACATTAGTGGACAAAATACCATGAACACCTTGAAATATACAAAATCTTGCAACACCATAATCACATCAACAAGAAAAAGATGTATAAATATGTCCGGAGTAGTTGCCAAAGGAATTGAACATTCACAAAATGTATTACTTGTAGCACAGCTGTTGAACCATTGCCTTATGGTCAACACTTCTACTCCACAACAATCAGTACGGCTCAGCTTCATCACACATATGTGACAGTAAAATCAAGAGATATACTATGGAAGGTGAACATCTTCACTGAAATATCTATCTTACCAAGTATTGAATCAACAACAAAAAACTGTGTGTGCGTGTGTGTGTTTTAGCTTCGTCATTTCAACACAAAGGATACAGCCTTCCTTTAGCTGAGTCATCTTTTAAACTCTGGCGCCCCCTTCATTCTTTCATTCTACAGAGATTTGTTCAGTGAGGCTGCATCAATGTGTTCTGACAAGGACACTATGAATATTTTAGGTAACTGCGCGCAGCAGTAACACGTGACTGGCACTAATGGGTGGACGGAGTTCAGGCAAGCAGGAGGTTTAAGTCTTGTGAAGACTTTAGAGTCACACAGCAGTGTTAAAAATGATTTGACTACTTATTTACTTTTAATCAAAGTACTTTAATGCCATGACGGTCTTACCAGCTCTTTACTGATTTAGTATTTGGTATAACTGTGACACCATATAACTTGACATTTTGAGTCAACATTAATTTAATGTAATGGGAAGGATTTCATTTGACAGTATATTGAATTAATTTACTGATATCTTGCACTTCATTCATTCTCATTCTTCTGTCAATGTGGTGAATACAGTTCTTAGATCATCAAAGCTGTACGTGCCTTTTGGAGTCATTTAACTGGACAAACAGAGAGTTCTGTTGATATCACCACTTTCCTACACTGCTAAATGAAACAGTGCCACGTGAGTGTGGCGTTGCATAGTCCTCTGATAAGGTACTGATAATCTTTGAATGTTAACCTCATGACAGACCGATGGCATTGACGTAACAGAGGCAGTGGGTTTGCAAGGGGGGCAGCTCAAAGGTGAAGGGAATGTCATTAAATTTGAGTTTTTTGGCATCCAAGTTGAAGCTGTGAGGTCTGAGACAACACAAGTGAGGTTTGCACACATTTTCTCTCCACCTTTGGGAACATTTAAAGAATAAAAGAAACCTTAAGATATATCTTTTCAGCCGGGCTTTTACTTAGGGTGCCTCATCATTTATTGCCTTAGTTTTTAAGTCTTACTCATTGGTTTTCATACTATTGTTATCTGTTTTTATATTTATTTGAATGACTTTTATTTATTTAACATTTTATATTCGTAAAAAAAATATTGGCAAAATTCTATTTATTGTTGTCTATTTATTTATTTGAGCTTTTTTCTTTTTGTCTATGCTGTTTTAATCTAGCTCTGTGAACCACATTGGAAAGGTGCTTTTAAATAAAGTTTAGTTCAGTTGAGTTTTTCAAATGAATTGTATCCCCAATAAAGTCATCATATAGTCCTAACACACTTTGAGCTACAAACATGTGTGTATGTAATTAACCATAACTTTAATTGGACTGAACGGGAATACTTTCATTCCAACCAGTCAACAGTGGCCATGTCAGCCTGTGAATAAGACTCTGATAGTGTGGTGTGTTGTGGTGTATGCAAAAACAGTGTTAAAAAACATACTACATAAACTTACTACATTTTCCAGACTGCTTTTTTAAAAGTGCATACAACTAAATGTGAAAAGTAGAGCTTGTCATTTGAACCTGCACCACTTTACAACCTGCAACCCATCAAACTTCTTCTGCAGACATAGCTGACCCTGTGAGCTATCAGGTAGAGTTAAATAATTGCAAAGCTAACAACATCTGCTGGAACTGATTACCCACAAAGGCTCTCTGTAGTCAAATGCCCTCTCTGGTCTTTCCCACAGATCTGTGCCCAGCTCCCCTCTCGTCCCCACAGGACGAAGAGTCACAAGAGTGTCACGAGAGAGTCTCGCTTTCTGTCCCCTTGTAAGTACACAACATCTCTCTCAGACGCTTAGGAAGTGGGTCAGTTCAATGAGAATAGAACGCACAAACACACACAAACACACACAAACACACACAAACACACACAAACACACGCGCACAAGCTAGATTTTGTTGGAATAAAAGACTTGGTAAGCGGCACACTGAGCTGCTAGCTTGACCTAGTGTTGCATTGATCTCCCCGGAGGACACACTGCCTTCATGTAAACGTACTAGTGGCTCTAATCAACTCGGAAACAGTTTGTGTGTTTTGATTAAAACACTGCGTTAGACTCACTCTGTCATTTATTTTTCTAGTCGCCTGTTCTTAGATTCAGTTTTCAAATGATCTTTGCTAACAAAGAACTATTTCCACTTCTAACCAACATACACAAAAAGCCCTATGGCTCTGCATTGAAAACATATGTGAGGAATTCAAAGTCACACACACATATGAATTTGCACTGAATTTTAAGCTGAAGGACTGCACACTGTATAAGCGGCACTCAATACACTCACATTTGACGGTGGTACGTCAGTGCAGATAGGTCCAGAGGTCATGATCCTTGAACACCACTTGTATCATGTCTTGCCCTCTGACCGCTGCGTTTTCAACAGTGATTTAACAGCACCAGCTATACCTGTTAGTTTAACAAGTGTAAAACGTGACAATAAATGAGAAGAATTAATAATATCCTCACCAAGACATTATCTTGCTCAGTGTTAAATAAACACATTCTACCAAGTTAGGACAATTTCAACAATGCACAATGCATTTCAGGCATAAGCGTGTCCACAACAAGACGTGGAATGGCAGTTAAATGCACAAAAGTCACAAGAATCACGAATGCCAACCCTTCCACCAAGTTTCATAAAAATCGGGACAGTACCTTTTTCTGTAATTCTTCTGACAAACAAACAAACCTAAGACGTAACCTCCTTGGTGGAGGTAACAAGAACAGTGCAAAATATCCCTCTCCCCACACTGTCCTCTGTCAGATAATAAAAGAAATGTCTCACCTGCTTTTCACATTTCAAGCGGGTTCAGGTTTCTCCTGTACATGTCAAGAAGTCGCTCAACAAACAGCTTTTTAAGAGCAACATGAAACAAGGAGAATCAATACCTAGGTCAAACGATCAATGACTATAAAAAATATCATATCTACATCTAACGATTGACTGATGTGAGTGTGTGCAAATGATTGGATGTTGCGTAAATGATTAAGACAACACATGATCTATCATACTGTGCTAATGTTGAAAACATTGAAAACATGCAAATCTGAAGAGTTGCATGTGACAGTGTGTTGTATCAAATAATTCAAATCATGGCCGCTCCTATTCTGTCTCTCTGTCTCTCATCTCTTTATTTTCATTCTTCAGTTTTGTGCTTTGATTCTTACCTTTTTCTCTTTTTGTGTTGATTTGTTAGACGCTCATTTTTTTCAAACACGTAAATAACGTCATTCTTTTTACTCTTCATATCACTTGTCGGTATTTTAGTCTGTCTTCTCTTTTCCTGGCGACTGTTAAAACAGAATTATCTCAATTCATTTCATAAAACCTTATATATATATATATATATTACACAGAGCCAGGAGCGAGAGTTTCTGTGATCCAGGGAATTTCTCAAGAAATAACATAAGAAAATTAAAAAACTAAATAAATATCAGTATTGGAGACACATGGAAGCCTCAAGTCAAAACTGGAGGAGAAAACACAGTATATCATCAAACAAGCACATGTTCACAACTAAATTAATCTGTGGACATCAATGATTTATAATACTATCCACATCACAGGACTGCAATTTTCTGTATTCCCACTTATACAGCAGATTCTTCCGGGCTCTGTGTTTACACCAGGACAAGTAGCTGGGTGGAGAGACAAACACAACAGCTCTCCTCTGCTTCTCAATATGGAAAGTAGCTCTAATCCAACCTTAAAGCTCTCGTCATCATCTTGATATTTTCCCTCTTTTCTTAGACTCTAAAATCCTCGCTATAAAATGTTTTACTTTACATTAAATAATCAGGGTTCAGCACTTTATATGCTGTTTTTGTGAACCTCACTCTGATATGTTGAACATGCACTCTACCCTTTATATACATTTTGTTGTTTATTTCCTCCATGTCTTTCTTAACAAGATTTTAATATGGCTTTCCTCTTAACTTACTTCACCCATGGTGATGGTGGGATGCTGAGACAAGCTGCCAGCAATACCTAATTAGTTGTATACCAACTGGTTGGTGATCACACTGGGCTTTCCATAATGAGCTAGTGAGCAGCATATCCTCTTTGAGGAATAGTACAGTGATACATATTAGTGTTGTGCTGACAATGATAGCCCAAACCTGTTTGTTTGTGAGGTCATGGCGGACGGACCGCTTTATAAACATCAGTCAATTGCCTTAGAAGCATACATGGCCAACTAATAAATGTGATGATACAGCAAACATGCGGTGAGAGAATTTGGATTTTGAGTGCAGTTAATCATTATTCTGTACACACTTGTTTAAAGGGAATGTTCCTGAGAGTGCTATCAACTAGGGCTTAAAGCAAGGCTGCTGGTGTTGTAATAGGATATTTCAGTGTTTGTCCTGCTATCCTTATAACAGGTGGACATGAAGTTCGACCTAGATAATGTCATAAGTCAAACTTCAATCAGTGGAATCAGGGAGACACAGCTCAAGCACATGTTACATGCACATGCAAACACAACAAACACAATCACACACATCCGCATACACACAGTGGCCGGTGGCTATCAGTAATATTCCGGTTCAGTGGTTTAACTTTTAACCAGTTGGCCTCCAGAGAGGAAGCCTTACATCAGCTCATCATACGGGCAAACTGCTGTCGTGGTACATTAGTATCTAGTTGTACCTGAGATTCGCCCTCATCAGCTCAGCTGTCTGGGTCGAGGAGCTTAACTCAGAATTAATCAAGAGCACCACAATAAAAGAATAGATTCTTTTACTTATTAGCAGGAGAAATGACACACACACACAATTCTAGTTAGATCTTAGAGCTTCAGAATTGAGTGGCAGAATAAGAAGTTCTGGACATTCAGGCCTTTGATTGGACAGTTGACCTGGTTTATGCACTTTACTCTTTAAAGTGAATTTGGGCTGCAGATTTTATTGTGGCTGTGAAATTTAGAAATACTTGAAAAATTCTTCACAGATAGAATGCATGATTATTTTAACCTTTGATTATAGACAGATTGCCTCTTCTTTTGCAACTTTAATGTCTGTAAATGAAGGATTAACTGAGCAGGCAGATGATGTCAAAGTTTATCCCCAACTGAGCAGTGCTGTAACAGGAGAGGCCATGACATTTACAGTCCAGGCTTGTGGCGCGACTTGAGTGCTTATGCATGTTGACGGATACGTGGTAATTCTCTGTATATCTTTTGTATGCTGCATGCATTACAGAAAAATACTTTGCAGATCTAACAAGTGCGAGCAAACAGAGTATGCATTCTGTTTAAGACCTGCAGAGGTAAAAACTGGCATTAATGTTTCCTGTTTAAATTCAGCAGCACAAACAGAAATAGAGTAGCCTTGATCATATGTCTGCACTCTCTGCTCATTGAAGTATAACAATTACAAGACCATGTGCTTATCTTGTGGAAAATCTGCACATTATCCTCCATGCTGTTGTGTTATTCCAGCAGCTTCTTTTTTTATTATTGTTGTCAGTGATGTGTTTTGTTTTGTCACCAACTGCAAATGTCAGCAGGCATATTCCGGCGTCGCAGACCATAATATTTACTTTATAAATTGGATCATAACAAAGCCATTGCTGTCTCGCTCTATATAGCATTGCACATAAAAATACATAATTGAACATGGCACAACAATGTATTATATCATTGCATTTAGGAAAATGACATATTCATGAATAAAAGCTTGATAAATAAAAAGGTTTTAAGAGTGCTTTCAAGAAATGCTTCTCACTTCTTTCGTTATTAATAAATGTTGGCTTCATGTTTTAATGCTGTACCTTTTCAACTACTTAAAGTGCACTTTATATGTGTACAAATACCTGTGCAGATGTCTGTATGTATCAAAAAAATACAAATTTGACTGATTCTGCTTGTGACCATTACAAAGAATGAAAATAATTGTGCTCAGAACAAGTTGATATGATAGAGAGCAAAGGAAAGTACTTTCTTGTATTCAAAGCAATTAGAAAGAAGAGGGCAGTGGATAAATTGCAGCGGCGAGACAGCAACACGAAGTGCCTTTTTTGTAGATGCATTAATAATGCAACTGCCTCGGATGGAGCTGCTTCTTTAAAAATAGTCCCGTGTTGTGGCTCGATTCCACGTGTATCTTGTATTTTTCTCAATGTCACATTCCTGTCATGAGGAGCAGTGTTGATATTTTGGCCATGATCTTGTGTTTTGGTCAAAAACAATCTCTCAGTTTTTTGCAATTCTTTCTTTGGCCTTCCTAAAGGTCTCACCAAGCTGTTTTCATGTTAAATAGAATAAAGACAGACAAACAGTCCTCACTGTGAGGCTGAGGAAAGGTTTTGAAAAGAGGTCAGCTGTAACTATCATGTTTTCTAGGTCAGGGTTACCATCACTTCCTTTTTAAAACAGTAGACAAAACAACATTTCAATCAGGAGACACTTGTTTCTGAGTGAACAAAAATGTATCGACATGTGCACAAGATGAGAAATTTGAGTAGTTTTTGGCGATTAGACCCCATCGTGATAACATACATATACTGTATTTTAGGGGGAGGTGAAGCCATTAGTAGAATAGGATGTGGATTTGAAGAAAAGTGGACTTCTGATGCATTGGATATGATGAGTGGAGGTGAATGGGGTGGAGGAGGGCCGCAGCAATATCACCTGAAAGAAGAACAGATTTAAAGTTTGACAGCAGTGACATGATTAGCTGTTGGAGATTGTGGTAAAATCTAGTTGGTTAACTAAAAGAGTGAATGCCCATAATGAGCTGATCAGAAGCAACTAGAGGAGTGAGGGACATACTTGAGAATAAATGAAGCATCAAGCTAGTCTTCCTGATTGAATTTACACTGAGCTTCATTTGTTTTTCCATTACACTGAGCCAGTTTAATACATGTTGGTGCTTGTTGGTCAGTCAATTCAACATTGTTTATTCATAAAGGATGGATTCATAAACTCACAAAAGGCACCTTTAGTTTGAGAAACTTCAATTTCCTCAATCACTGAATAATTGGGTAATCGTCTGCTTTTTGCTGCCCTCCCTATGAATGCAGATAAACAGCTATGACCTGAAATATACTCAATTCCAAGAAAAGTGCTTTAGACAGATAACTGCCCTTTTAGTTTTTACCAGAGGCGATTGTGAAACAAATTCAATATGCAAATCAGAAAACAATGAGATTACGTAAACCAGAGTTAAACCATTGTGTGTCATGTCTGGAAGAAGTATCACCAGTATCACAAGATGTTCCCATAGGAAGTATAGCACAGTAGCAATGTAAACATACTCAGAATGCACAAGAGTAAAAAGAGTAAAATACATACGAGTAGGCACAATTCAACAGTTTGGAATGCTGCTTTAGCAAAACAAAATTCCTTCCTGAAAAGAGTGTGTGGGTGGTTGGCTGTGTGTAGGTGAGAGGGGAGAAAAAGAGGAGGGGAAGCGTGGTGAGATCATTGGGGTAGAAAGATTGATAGAGGACATACTAACACTAATTAAATCAAGGAAGTAAGGTTACTGAAGTTGTCCTTAAGTGGCAGATTAATGACATGAGCAATGTTATAGAAGAGCCGCATAATGACGAGAAAATTAATCAAACGTAAACATGCATGATGAATGGATCTTTATTTCCTTTTTAGTGCTACTCCTGTCACGTCACTTCAACATGCTCAGACAGTTCAGAAATAAATCCTTGCCTCAGTCATGACCAAAGTCACTGAGATGATGTATAGCACAGCATCTCTACCTGAAAGGGGATATGCTGGACGAATGTTGTTGTTGGAGCACAGTCCGCCTGTGTTGACTGTTCTTTGTACTATTTCAGTAATGATTCATTTTTGTCAGAATTTTTTCATTTAGAAAAGTGACAACAAAACAAGAGATTCAATCTGTCACACCAACCTGTATACACACGCTTTGCAGTAAATACACAACCACACACACACGTGTAGGAAGATAAATACATTTGTTTAGCACATGCAGTATGTTCCATGTGTGATTGTATTGTTTTTTTAAAGCATAATTATATGTGTTATGTAAGTGTGATGATTACAATTGTCTGTGGAGCACAAAGCAACAATTATGTGGAAAGGCTGTAAGAAAATATGTGGTGGGACTCACACGCTAACTAATGAAAACGAGCACACATAATGGAACACTTTCTGACCTTGTTCAACACAAGATGAGGAAACATTAATCATACATTTTGTGAAACATTGCATTCATTCATGCCATGGTTTTAACAAGAAAAAGAAACCTTGGTCTCATTTGACTGAACAGATGTTCCATGCTGGAGCTTGTTTGTTAGGTTTTAGTTCAACTAAAAACAACAAAAAGCCTGTATTTTCAAACATGCATATGCAGCATTTTCTATCATACTCTTATGTAAGATAAACTTCCATGAGTCAGCTTCCTCAAGGCCATGGGAAGTGAAACTTACTGATGAAACTCGCCTATTTTTATTGACTTATGCTTCCTTGTGGGGGTGGCAGTTTGGAAACATTCTCTTCCCCTACATACACACACGTACATGTGTATGCACACATACATTCCTAACACACACAAAAAATGCTTTAGAAGACTCAGAGTGCTGTGAAAGACTTTATTGTCAGAGAATAAACTGTGATTATGATAAGTTCATATTTGGTGCGATAAGGTCAGGGAAATGTTTTGAGAAAAGGGTTGTATGGGAAGAGATAAAGTCTTCTTTCCCATAATATTCTAGTGCACATGGTGTATCTTGTGTGTGTGACTTCTGCCTAAATGCAGGTGTGTTGGTTGACATAAAAAGGTGAGGAATATACAAAGCAAACATCAGCCAGACAGAAGAAGACAGACACTGTGTATTTATAGCACAATAGTCATGTGTAGTGCATGTCCTCAAACCCTCTGCCTCCCCTTTCTCTAAGCTATTACTTTATTCTCTTCAACCTAAATCCCTGCTCACTCTCCATCATCCCTCAATCCATCCCGCCATCCCTCTCTAATTTTATTATTTATGGCACAGTCCTTTATTGTTGTCATTATTTGTCCAGTTTTTACATGATATGATTCTTATGTCCTTTGATTTCTACAGAAACTCTCAATAACACACATGCATGCAAGGGTTGAAAACAGGAAGGAAGACATGGAAAGGAGATGTTCGTGACTGAAAGGAAAAAATGGAATGACATCAGAACATAGGTTGAGAAGGATACAGAGAAGGGGATGGTATGGAGGTGGAGAAATACAAGGAAGTAGAGTACCTGAAAATATCAGAGTGGAAGCTGTACCCTGATAGAAACAGTCATATGGCTAACCCAAATGTTCCTGCACAGAGATGAATGTTACAGTAACATGGACAGTATCATATCCTCCTAACAGCTTTGGTATTACTGTGTATCCATTTCTACTGTGGGAATAAACTTGATGGATTTGTGTGTGATTTTTCTGACAAATCCCCAGAAAGCCTTGGTTTGGCAAATCAATGTTACTTCTGTATATACCTGTTGCTTTTGATAAAACCATATATCTCCAGTTTTAATGTTTTTGACCAAAATGATGATTTACATGAACGTATATTTGTTAGTCAAATTCAACACATATACACTCAGCCAAAACCACAATGGTGTCAATATGAAAATGTGGTTGATTTATTATTTCTTATTTCTTCCAACGACAGGCAGAGTACATGACTCAAGCTCAAAAACACATAGACTAAAGATAGGTCTTGAACTGTGACTTGGGTGCACTGTATATAATCATGCCTTTATTTTCGCTAGGCCTGTTTGCAATAGCGGGCGGGCGGTGACAGCGGCACTTCAATGGGAGAAACAGGTGCTCTTTCAAATGTAAATGAGCATTCAGAGCTTACTGTAGGTCACAAGGCATACCCTTGCTCTGACTCTCTCACTCTCTCACCCTTATTCTCTGTATCTCTCTTTCACTTTCTGATACGGCCATACAATCACATGCGCAAACACACGTCCGTTCTCGCAGAGTCTGTGTTCACGGTCTGAGAAAAACAAAAGCCTGAATGAGCGCTTAATTATGTGATCAGCATTAACAGTAGCTTTGAAGGCAGGAATGTGCAGATCACATAGCACCAGAGTGACAGAGAGAGGTACAGTCTGGCCAGATCCAGTTAGATCTGAGTCTTCTCCATTATCACACGACTACATCGAGCGAAGAACGACCGCAGTCTGTACTCACTGTTCAGAAGTCAGATGACCTAAATTCCTCTTTGCTTGTTAAAGCCACATACTGAATGAAACGTCACATTTCACTTTTGAAATACTTTTCCCTTGATGTATCTAAATATCGGCTGTTCTCTCCTCCGTTTGTTCGTTGCTTTTTTCATAATTTCACAAACAAACTCCTGATAAAAATAGCCAAGGAACAAAGAAACATGTTCCTCACTGATTGTGTGTGTGTGTGTGTGTCTTCTCAGTGGGTGAGAGATAGGATGAGAGAGTAAGAGAATGAGCACTATTGTTTCTGCACACAAATGCTGGTATTCGCGTGGTTACCCATGTCTATACTGTACAGTGTGTGTTTATGAAAGCGAGAGACCCAGAGTGGGAGAGAGAGATAAAAAGAAAGAATGGAGAGGGATTACAAAGGATATGTTGGTGTGTATGTGCACGACCGGCGAGCCTCATTGGCCAGATGAGTTGTAGTCAGTACAAAAGAGTGACTTTAGTGAGATGAGAGGCAGTAAATCCAGGGATTAGGTCTGTTGGGCAACAGAGCACCAGAGCACCAGGCCCCAGGGCAGGCTTTCTGGTTGGGTTACTGGAAGGATGGAGCCCATGTGTCATGTGGATCATGTTTGGAAAACAGAGGGGCTAGTGTATGTGAGCTACAATCATGCCTGTCCAATGAGGCTGCACTCACCAGCCAGTAATTAGCACTTTAACAGCTATAGAAAACTACCAACATAGGAAGAAACACACACTCACATGTGGGGGAAAAACAACTTGGTGCGTTTCACCTGGCGTATACTGAAAGATTATTTTACAAAATGATCACAGACAAATGCAAAGCAACTCACACTAAGAACAACCTCACCTTTTCTAGGACTTTCTTGTCTGTTTCCCATCTTAGGTATTTCTGAGAACAATAGAGAGAGAGAGAGAGAGAGAGAGAGAGAGAGAGAGAGAGAGAGAGAGAGAGAGAGAGAGAGAGAGAGAGAGAGAGAGAGAGAGAGAGAGAGAGAGAGAGAGAGAGAGAGAGAGAGAGAGAGAGAGAGAGAGAGAGAGAGAGAGAGAGCAGGGGGAATGACAGACGATGATGTGACTGACTGCCATGCAGGCAGGGTAATTAATAAAAGTTTCTCACCCTTTTCCTCCTGTCATTTTCTCAGCTGTCTTCCTTCTGAGAGGCTTCTGTATACCTCTCTTGAGTGACAAATGACTCTATTTATTACAAAATACATAAATGTTGTACTCATTGATTAATACTTTACATTTGTATAAGTGCATGGTGGTCAAAAGACAAGTGCAAAAGGTTTTGAAAATGATTTGCAAGTTCCTGTGTCACATCTGTTACTTTTTCCTTCCAAGCCTTTGAAGTAATGAAATCCTTGGGGTGGGTAAATTATTCTTTAGAGAAAATAAGCTTCTTTCACTTCTTCAAATCTGTGTAATACCTTAATTTTAGTCATTGAAAAAATATCTTCCCACCATCTTTCAGAAAATTTCACTGTAGGATTTTCAAAACATTACATTTTCAGAGTGGTGTAACACTACAGTAAAGACAGTGGGGTCTTGCAACTTTATTTTTCTTTCTCACTTTCCTTTGTCTCTTTAATGTTTTATCCAAAAACTACTGGTATACTATTGAGAAAGTTAGTCTCAGATCACATGTTTCACCTGTTTGAGAAAGCTGGGTTGATATTTGTTGCACAATGGAAAAGGAAGTTGTACAACTATAATGTTGAGTCCATTTGATTATCTGGTTTTGTCAGGTATGGCAAATCTTTGGAGATCCTGCCTCAGGCCGTTATATTCCCGCAAAGCCATCAAACATGTCCTGTAGCATTTTTGCTTTATGTATGCAAAGTGAAAAAGAAAATGATGCAGAGTTTTCCACCAGTACCTGCAATAACAGCCACAGAAAGATGAGGTAACTCTATTTTAAGCAGCAATTTTGAGTCGTTAAAACCTAGCAGAAGTATGTGCAATTCCTAATAAGACAGGAAAGTATTACACATAGAATCACAATTCTGGATACGTGAATATGTTATAGATTCCCCCGAAACTGAAAACCAGTCAAACAAGACTGTAACCTATGATGTCATTGTTAGACAAGTTGTGGAGCTGGTGCAATGACAAAATAAGATCCATGCCGACCAGTCAACTAAATCAATCATTGATTCTTTGTCTTTGGACAGAGCTGTGGTAGCCTTGGTGGTTGCCTTGGGACAATGTTTGTGCCAGTGAACAAATATCCAGTTTGTACAAACTGTTCATGTTCTGCAGTAGCAATTAGTAAGTACTATACGCAGTAATTTCTCATTTTAAATTAATAGATTATTAGGGGAAATTAATGTGAAATAAAAACTGAATTTTCTATTGAACAGTAATTGGGTAATATGCTACCAGTTAAACTGAATACCTTACTTAATGATGAATGATTGATGTCTTCTCTCTCACTAATCATTTACACTTTTAGAATCAAAAGGTCACAAAGGTTTATTTAAATGTGTACCTGCTGAACTGGGTTGTGAGTGGAAACCACCTTCGACTGAACCCAAACAATGTTCACTTCCTTCACCGGATAATAAACTTAGAGAGAAAGATTCAGTGTGTGTGTGTTTGACAGTAGATACATATTAAATATAGTTCTGTATACACTTCCTGCTCTCTGTCTGAGATAACATCTACAGTATTTCAACACATGTACTTCTGCAGAATGCCTTCGTATCAGTGAATCATATGGCTAGCTTACACACGTACTAGAAAAGAATGACACTGTATACAACATGGAGAAATGAGTGAGAGCTCACAATCCTTTTTATTGTTTCTTTCTTGTATGAACTTGTTAGGGCAGGATGCACCTACAAGCTGTTATTTCAGCTTTGAGAATACATGTTTTAATTTATAATGAGAAATGTGTTGTGTAATCACTGCCTGCATGCTAGATTTTTCATGGTGCTTTTCCGAAAAAACTTTAACCTCCTTATTTGTTTGCCATGCAAAAATGATCCTCAGCAGATGCTCTCGTCCTACATCATTTGAGTGTGTCTTGGTTAGTGTGCTTTGGATTCTTATTTGAATATTTCCATCCAACCTTCCATGCACATCCTCCAGTAAAGACCTGAACTTACCTTTGAAAAAAGCCAGACAAATGCCAATCCCTTTACGGAGCCAAGTATTTTGAAATAGACTATGGTAATGCTTTTCATATGCTCTATGTCTTTGTGTTACTTTTATTTTCTTTGTTTTAATTGGCCCTATGTTGTAATCCGTTCTAATTGGTCCTGATCCCACTTATTTAGTTTTTGGAACCGTGCAACAACAGCAAACTGAGATCTCAGTGATGTACTAGCTCCCCCTAGTGCCAAACTAGGCTAATGGTTTGCAGTTTACAATGACTGTCTGAGCGAAGTGAAGAACAATGGTTATTTGCAGAGAAATCAGCTGCTGAGAACGTTTTTGGTGATAGACTTATGATTTACATTTGTATTTGTTTTTCCAAACAGTTCTTAAATTATCTTTAATGAGTAGAAGTTTTAGAATTCACATACAGCATGTTTTTCTAGCGGCCTACAAACTGTAAACTTAAACTTTGAAGATTGTGAGGCCTCACAGATGATTCATAATCAGGTAGTATTGTCAGTTCCAAACAAAGATCTATTTTACTGATGAAGAAATTGTTCCTTATATGTCCACTTTCTCTCTAATTCTGCTTTATTTTATTTTTCCTATTCATTCAGAGTTTTGGCCTACGTGGATGTGACATTACTAGTTACATGCCGATTCAATATTTAATCTAGTGATGATCGTAACAAGTAAAGATTTTTATTATTTGGTGCAAAACAAAGTATGCCCAAACCAATCGGAAAATATTTAGACTGTAGACCTAGTACACCGTTTTAACTAGCTGGGTCAAAAAACATAATAATTATATTATTATTATATTATAATAATAATACATAACACAGATGTGCAGGAACACAGTCTCTCAGACCTCTTTCGTTTCATTTCTCAGATGAATCCTTGAATACAGTTGAACATTGATTTAACATCATAACTTTAACACTACCTTCATAATTCTGATATTCATCAACAGATGCTCTTTGGTGTTTAACCTTCAAAGATATTGATTGAAGTAAGATTTGAAAGTACAAGGGCAACTTCCCAGCAAAAGAGGCCTTTTTCATTCTGACATGTCACAACATGAAAAGCACAGGTGTGCATAATAGAATTAGTTATGGCTAAATTCCTTTTAGCTGCTTTGGATTCACAGTACTGGTAAAGACCTTTTCACAGCAGGCATGTTGACTTGAATTACGGCTTCATTCCATTAATTTATTATTGATTATGGCATTTAGCTTGCATAATAGCATGGCTCTGAACTAGAAACACTTAAATGGTATGGACCTGTCGTTTAAGCTTGATAATAACACCTGTGCGTTTCCTACTATTACAAATCAAAATGCCTGCTGTGAGAAAACAAAGGCCAATGGGATATGCTCTCAAAAAAGGTATTAGTAATACTAATTAGTAATAATTAGTATTATTCTTTCTTTTTCTCTTTCTCTTTTCTTCTCTCATCCCAACCCCTCCACCCCACTTCCCCCCCACTATTGTAAAGCGGCTTTGAGGTCTCGAAAAGTGCTATATAAACTCAATTTATTATTATTAATATATTTGAGGATTTCCCCCAGCCCTTAAACGGGTCAGGAGGTTGTACTGTAGTATTATCTTCTCCAGTCAAACAATCTAGAACATGTTAGATGTGATGGAGCCCGGCATACTGAAAAGTCGGCAGGAAATTACATTTGAGTCTTTTAGTCCAACAGGCTGGATCATTTTGGTATAGGTTGAAATGATCTCTGAAAATTGTTGCACAAATTGAATAGTGATTAGATGGTTTCATTGTACAAAGACTGGCTTTCAAAAGTAGTGTTGCCTGCATGCAATTTTGTTAATGTGCAATATTGTTTATGTGTGTCTAACGACCTCTTTATTGGCTCGTATGCTTTACTTGAGTACCAATACAACAAAATAAAAAGAATCCATAAAGTCCTGCATTATAAATCCTAAAATACATCCTTATTTTCAGCAAAATAAAATAAAAAGTAAAACTACTGGTTGTGCAATAAAATGTGCGATGTGACTGACATATTATTATAACATTATGAGAATGTTATTACTGATTCATCAATATGTAAACGGCATTTTACTGTTGGTCGAGGTGGAGCTAGTTTTATATACAGTTGGCTACCCTCCAAAGGGACAAAAGATAAATCTGAGGTGTGGTAAGATGATTAATGTGACACAAAACTGCTTTTGAAGAAGAACATATGAATGTTCTCCCAAGGATAAAAAGTAAACAGAAGCCTTACATGAGTCAAACTTTATTTGATTACATTGCTCCCATCATGGTGTATTCACATGTACAGCTATCTAGAAGAACTGGGGGGCTGACTGTTTTCAAATCCCATGACTGCTGCCGTGTTACATGTAAACAAAAACCTTTGCTAATGGTTCTGCTGTTATTGTTGGTGTTTTCTTCTTGTTTTTCCACCTTTTAAATTAATTGTGAGATCAAACTACAAACGCTAGGTGGCAATACAGAGCTCAAAATAACTGAAGAGCTGCTTTTTGATTGTTCTCGTCTCTCATACCAGCTTGCATGAGTTTATGATTTCAAACTATTGCTTCCCTTCTTTCTGAATTGTATGATTCACAATAGTTCGACATTGCCCTTCTAATAATTTGCATGTAATAACTTCATATTCCTTATTGATTAAAAAACTAAAATCAATGAGAGCTGCAACAAGTGCGTTACCATGTTTGCAACAATATTACGCATTTGTGACCGTATGCATTGGCTCATGGGAAACATGCACCTCAGCAGCTCTTTGTGTAACGCCGTAAAGTAATTACGCACATTGTCCCTCGAATTCACCCAAAGCTTCTCGTCCAATCAGAGCATCGCTTTTCTGCATGGGGTAGTCTGCGCCTTGGAAACTTTCTGCCCAGCTGAGAGGTGGTCTTTGTATAACAGAGCTGGTTGAACAAGGGCTCCTGACTCTGCAGACAACAGACGACAGGCACAGCTGCAGCTGCTGGGACCGCATAAGTTTAGTTCACAGAGAAGTGGTCTTCTGCGACTTCTGCGTACAGAAACTGCAGAAGAAGAACAAAAACTCTGAGATTCCTTTATTTTCTTTATTTATATCTGTCTGTTGTGCCCGTTGTTAATTGTTCTTAATACGTTTCAGTCCATTTTTGAGAGCCCGATGTCTCTACCTTTATCTCGAGACTCACCCTGAGCTTCTAACTGGCGAGAACAAAACATCTAAGAACTTTGCTTGAGAAGCATCTTGGATCTGAAATGGGCAGCAGATTGGTGTGGCTGTCTCTGGCGCTGTCAGTGGCGTTTTCCGCCGGCCAAGACACGGGGACCACGGCCACAACGGAGGACATCCCGGAGGGGGCATCCACCCTGGCATTTGTCTTTGATGTGACCGGCTCCATGTACGACGACCTGGTCCAGGTCATCGAGGGCGCGTCCAAGATTTTGGAAACATCCCTGAACAGACCGAAGAAAAATCTGTATAACTTTGCCCTGGTCCCCTTCCACGATCCAGGTAATGTAATGCAACTATGTGGAATGAAAGTCTATTTCTGTCACGCATTAAATGTTTTTGCTGAATGTCTGCACACTCGATGATGATTATTTGGAGTTCACTCTCTACTGTGGCAACAAAAGTACACAGAAAAGTGAGAAATGTGATAGTTTGCTCACAATCCGCCCTTTGAATGCCTAATGTTCCTCACACCTCCAGAGGAAGGACTCTGGGGGATTTTTGTCTCCGCACACAGATGTTCAGCCTTGCGGTCACTATCATTAGCATTCCGCCACGGTTAGTGTGTGGCTTTAGGTTTGCAATCCAGCTTGATGATTATTATCACCCATGGGTGCCCTTTCATTCTCAACAGCTAATACTGCCTTGAATATATGTAATTGGGCTATTTGACAGTAAATCCTGCGTGTAGGTCAGAGGTGCATGCGCACTGTCATGTAAAAATGAGAAGTTCTAAATCATTATTGTATTAAATGATCATGGCTCACATTTCATTAAGATGTGAGTCCTCCTGGGCAGTGGTTTGGGAGTGTGGTAATGAAAAGCTGTTGGAGATACATACATGCAATCTGTCTAGACTTACATTAGTTATATTACTTTCCAAGTAGAATTTATCTTCAGATTTACTAAAGTTGTGGTTTGAAGTTTGAAAGTTTTGGTGATGGAGATACTTTGTGTAAGGATTTGTGTAAGTCCCTCTAATTACTATTTTCTGAGAGGGAGGAGAGGTAGCTTACCTGCTTGCAAAAGCACCATCAAAGGCTGCTGTGATGCTATGTAACGGGGGTTTATTGCGCTGATTTGGAGGTGAGACGTGTTAGATGTCCACCTGCAAATAAATGCTCCGTTTACAGCAAGAGGAAAGTGGACATGCTTGAGTGTGTACTAAGATAAGAGGTAAGATAAGATAATCCTTTATTAGTCCAACAGTAGGAACATTTGCAGTGTTACAGCAGCAAAGGCTATAGTGGGTAGCATCAGTAAAAACAAAAAGCAAGATATCACAAGTACTGGAGAACTCTTTCTCCAGAAACACATCTGTAGATAGACCTTATAGAGGTCAACAGAGACAGGTAGCCGCAGAAACAAGAGAGCGAAAATGTGTTGCACTCAAAAGTAGTCTAAGCATTTTAGGGTAAAACGTACTCCAATTAGTTCATATCATAGACTTTTGTAGTGTGTAATATCCTGATTTAGGACTTTTTTTAAAATAAGTTACTCCCTCACTACTTCATGATACATATGTTTCAAATGTACTGAGTTTAACTTGCATACACTTAGCAACTGCAGAGAGAAAGTACAAGATGAATCGACAGCGGTGATCTGTGTAGTGAAGAGACAGATTCCTTTTCCAGATGTTTGCTCTCCTCTGCTGAATTTCAGCATGTCACAAATTCTTATGGAGCTCAATTCCTTAATCATAGATTCTGTGCCCAGAATAATAATTATATTCAAGAAAGAAATATGCTCAGCATACACAAGTGATGAAGTGAAATCTTAGATCATTAGCAGATGATAAAAGAGCGGTGATGTAATGTATTTTGGACGGAGCAACAACAGTAAAAAGAATACTGGAATTACACTTTATTGCAACTTCAAGGCTTGATTCATAGCAAATGTTTGCACTACTGTCACTAGGAACTAGGATTGTCCTCTTACAGTAAACTGAGGCTGCACCAGCTTGATTTAGAAATTCCGTGTTGACTTCTCTTTGTCTGTGTGTTTGTCCCTCACCACCAAGTGACGTTCGTTTGCTTCTTAAAATGTTTACGAGGATGTCAGAATGTGTTTTCCAAAACCCCCAGGGGGAAAGAGGAATGATTAGCACAGCACACTGCAAGCAGGGGTAGCTGAACATTTCCCCAAATGTTGTTCTGCCCCTGCCTAACTTTTTGTCCTTCTACAACAACATCCCAGACCCTCCGAGAGAATCAGTTTTGTTTTCATAAGAACTTTTTTATTTAGGGTTTGTTTCTGACACGGATCCATTCTCTCCTCTTTCCGTCCGACCCAGTACGATAAAGCAGTCCCTCCTGTTTGATTTGGCTCCTTTTAAATCAGAGGCCGGAGCTTCCCCTTTATTTACACTGCAATCTGACACGGTAAACATTAGAGAGTGTGTTTGTGTATCTGTGTTTTTGTATGTGTGTGTGTGTGTGTGTGTGTGTGTGTGTGTGTGTGTGTGTGTGTGTGTGTGCGTGTGTGTGTGTGTGTGTGTGTGTGAGTGTTTGTCTGTGTGTGTGAAGCGAGAGTGTCAGGAGGATGCCTGGATATTGGGGTCAGGCTTGTGTGGGAAGATCAGTCAGGAAGCCTCCCCCCTTTCCTCCATCCTGCAGGGAGAGAAAGAAAGAAAGCCAGAGGTTACTTCACAATTCATTTTACTGAGGCACAGGGGTTGTGTATTCAGCACTACAGTCTGAAAACACTCCAATGAAACAGTGGTAGGGTTGACTTTCTGACCACCCTGTTGTGTTATCATTTCATACCCTGGTTACTATTTTAAATAACATTCACTTTGCGAGAGAATTCACTTTAAAATACCGTCTTGCACTATTCAAATAACAGCTGTGAACATCACTCTTCTGTAGCTACAGTCCAGAGAGCGATGACTAATCTGTCATTAAGGAATCCAGTCTTAGGCGGAAGAGTCAAAGGTGTATTGCAAGCAGACTCTCCGGACTCGTGGAACATTTATTTGAGAGTTTACAGCCAAATAAACTTTATTTCACAACACTCCTACCATTTCCAAGAGAGAAAATGTGGCTGTATCCCAGAATTGATGTTAAATTGTGCAGTTTTCTAATTAGCCATATAAAAAGACAATCTACAAGGTGCGAAGAATGTGCTCTAAGGAGCTGACAAGGAATAAAAACACACACAAACGTGTCCACAGATTTGTTTCCGGTGCCCTTAGAGATTTTACGTACTTTGTGGCTCTCCTGACGTCTTCACATACGTGTGCATCCTTGTAAATACTACCTTGCTGTGAGAGTGTGTGTTTGTGTGTCTCGTGTTTAATTAGGTAAGTTTGAGATGAGTTGCAACCCAGCGCCTTTGGTCAGTATAACCTTTTTGTTGCTGTTCACTCCAGCATAACGTATTTGACATGGAGCAATGACTTTAAGGTTGTTGTTCAGACTCGGTGCTTTAATTTGATGGTATTTGCATCTATATCAAAAGTGGCACATGTTATCCCTTTATTTATAGTGGTTATCAGTGTAGTCCTCCAATTTTAAATGTCAGAAAGCAAAGGACAAGGTAGCATAAACTTAAATAAGATCATTATATTTAATATTTGGTTGCAAAGCCTTTGCAGTCAGTAAATATTTGGACCCTTTCCAGGATGCAATCTCAGATCACACAAAATTGGGCCTTCTTCAATTATTTCTGTTTGTTTTGCCTTGTGTGATTTTCTTAGTCTTTATATTTAGGCTTTTTGTTCTTCTGCATTGTCCTATACAGGGTATTTATTTATAAAATGGGTAAAAAGTCTCATATGGAACTACCAATATGGACGTGAACACTCTCAGACACCCTTAAAGCTAACGATAAAGGTACAGAGATGTTGAGCTTCTCCCCTCTGCACGGAGATTTAGACTTCCTTTATATCTCATCGCACCAAATTGTAAAATGCTCACAATAACCCAACTGATTATTAGATTTCCATTATGGCTGATGATGATGGGTTTAGCGATGGCATACTCTAGGTTTTCTGTTGTCACTCAGTTATGTTTGTATTATAATGTATTTTGTACCTGGGTCTGTGCGCCTATGTATCTGTTTGTTCTATGTTTTATCTGACTGCAAGACAAATTTCCCCCCGACGTTGTCTGAAGGCAAAAGTGGTTGGAGCCGCTGTTTTAGAGTCCAATTTTGGGCAGTTTTTGCTGGAAGGCGTACTGTATATCTGCAAGCAATAGAAGTAGATGTGTGAACTGTGAAGAATTATAAACAGAGCTTGAGAGAGAAGTTCAAATCCTGTGTACGTTATCATCTCCACAAACCTGGCCAATTACTGCACAAAGTGGACCGCTGGATTGTCAATTTCAGAAAAATTACAAAAATTGTCAGATACAAGCCCTCTGATACAACCATTGGAAATGTGTTGGGGGGAGGGGGTTCTTAGTTTGAAGCATGCATAACATTTAAAAGTCAGCAAAAGTAATTGTTTAATTTCACATCCAGTGTGTTGGAGAACAAAGCAAAAACAGAGAAACATATCTGTGTCCTCGTACTTTCTGACTGTACTGGATCTGTTCAAGGAAATGCACAAGGAATGGTGCAAGCCAAACGGACAGAGGCTGAGTCATAGACTGAGTGACTGAGTGACACCTGCCTAACATCATCTTGCTGACATCAAGAAGTTCAGATTCAGATTTTGACTTTCCAAAATGAAATCAAGTCACTGACGTCTTTTGCTTCTGTTTAATTGGTATCAAGTGGTTGTTTCAGCGATGAGTTCAGTAGATTGGTTGACGGTCTGCCTTGCTACCCTTTTCCAGCCAGTGAATTTAAGTTAGAAGGAGATGGGTGTGGTGTGACGGGAAGAAGATGACGGGATTGCTTCTACCTCCTCTGCTTGATCAAAGGCACTCATCTCAGAGCTCCCTTTGTTGGTGTTCAGTGTCCTTTTCCGCCATCCCAATTCCCCTTTGTTTCCTTCTTTCCAGAGCAGCATTTTTTTTTGTCTGAACCGCCCCGCCCATGTGAGATTACAAGGACCGTGCGTTTAGTTGGACAGAGTCAATAATGATGCTATTAGGCAGGAATGCCAAAAGAGAGAGGTGGAGGTTTTTGGAGAATTAGAGGAGGAGAGAGGAGTGTGGCAGACTACAATGTGTGCCTGTGTGTTTCATGTTCTAATAGATCTGCCCTGGAATATTAAAATGGCCTTTAATTTTTAGGACTGTCCATGCATCTCCTGAAGTGCCCTGAGGTGCTCCTAGCGCAATAGTTTTAACTCTATTTAGCTTTGTAATTGGTGCTCAGCGGTTATCCCCCTTTCATCTTGGAAGGCAGCACATACCTGAGGGCTGCTACAGGAACACTATAAATGTTGTCCACTCCCTGTTAACAAATGTATGTATGACAGCTTTAGATATTCCAAGGCTATTATGAATAAAGGATGTTGCTGGTGTAGTCACAGGTAGTTGACCTTTGGATACAGTGTTTGACCTGAATGACCCGTTTCTGGTACTTTGTACTGTCCACCATGTTGGGTTTGTTTCCCTCCAGGCTGCGGTTCCCCAGCCTTGGTTGTGACCTTCAGGGCTCTTCTGTCTGGGTCATCAATTTCCTCTTGACCTTTTGTTCCTCGCTTTTTGTTTGCTTTCCAGCATCTTTCAGGTAACTGTCTGAGCGTGGAGGCGTGAGCGTTGGACAGGCTGCAGTAGTGAAAAAGTGGAAAAACAGACCGGGAACTGTAGATGACACGTAGCTGTAGGGGCGAAGACATTATGATTCATGGCTTGAAGTGAGTCGAGGCTTAAAGGAGAAAAAAGAAGAAGAATATGAAGAGTTTATGCAACACAACTACATATGTTTTTCATCTCCTCAGAGATGAGGAAGATGATTATGTGACAGGATAATTTAATGATGGATGCGCTGGGAATACATTGGGCATTCATTTGAATGAGGTCACTCCGTTGGCACAACATTGGTGCCAACACAGAAGGCGACAGAAAAAACGTTGAACCTGGCTAAACCTTTGCCGCAATGCAATTGCACATTAAGCTTACATCCAGGGTCGAGTACTTTCATGAATGCCATACCTCTACTGTTTACCTTTGTAACCAAAGACAGATTGTTGTCGTGATAACTTCCAAGACTTGTGACATCCTGTCTCATAGTATTATAAACCGTTGTGCAGTGTTTTGGTGTCCGATCATATTTCATATTTCAACACGCCGCCACCAACTGTTTTTCTGAATGCTAACTTATAATAATAACTTAATGCTATCAGTGTTCTTTTAGATGACACAGTAAAATAGTTAATTATGTGTCTGAGATGTGTTTTCCCTCTTCTGGGGCAGACATGTTTACCGACCTATCCCTAACTCTTACCATGTGTCCATTTCAAGCACATTTATCTAGGAGAGCTGATCACCAGAGGCAAGTCAGGTGATTTTGATAACAGTGCTTGCCTTGTGTTAGTGGAGAGCACCTTTTCTTGCCGTTAGTTTCTGTCCATTGCTGGAACAGTGCAGTGGATAGAAAAGGCTTGACCCACATAACATGTTCAGAAATTTCAAATATAGATATGAATAACACACTGACCCATCTAATGCCTGTATAACAAATGTTTAAGTCCCAAAACAGTCATTAGAAATCACTTCCCTTGAATGTAAGTAGATAGTTTCCAGCTGCTCATTGCCAGCCATAGACGTGTATACACACTGTGTTGTATGTTAGCGTTTGCCAGTCAGCATCTTTGGTGCTTTATTACTCATAATAATAAGCAACAACCTCAGCACTTTTACTGTTGCACCTTTAATGAGGGCTTTCCTCAAATCAGTGTTTTTATAGTCAGTTTAGACTCTACAGATCGATGTCTAGACATTGTTATTAAGGAAGCATTTTTCCTAAAGGACTTTTTTATCACAGATTCTTTTGATTTCATTGTATACGTCATACTTTTACGGGCCTGAAGGACTCATTCGAAACACATTAGATTTACGTCCGAGTAGATCTGGTGCCAGAGTTGAACATTCCCATGGTTTGGTATGGCATGACCTCATTTTCTTTACCGTATAAGCTGTTTATGTACATTTTAGTTGAAACATATGTAAGGCTTCAGGAGCTTGGCTGGTGTGTTCAGAGTGACATTTACTGTCAAATCATTAATACTGGAGTGCTGTGCTTCTTCCCGTAGAAACAGAAAGACGACAGATTTTTTTAGTTATTCTGTGTTCACCACATGCAGGCATTTATTTGCGCTGTATGACTCTCAAACACATGTTTGAGAAAGTATTGCCATGTTTTTGTGGCCAATGCTTTTTCTTTTTTGGTACAGATTTGAATACTTTGAATACTGCAAGGCTGAAGGTCAGACTGTCGATGCCCTCTGCCCCCTGCCTGCGTTGAGGGAACTCATGTATCATGAAGACCACCTCAGAACAGTGTTTTCAACATTGCCATAGCACACTTTCTATGTTCCAAATATCCTTGAGAACAGCATAAAGCACTTGGATATTATAAAATAATGTTTAACTTTGTATTCCCTATAAATATAGTATAATTTTGTCTGAAACCTGAGGTTGTTTTAATGAACCTGGTATTCTGTGTCAGCCTGTTGACAAGCACATGCTGAGCTCAGGGTCAACTGTCTTGGAAACCTCAAAAGGTTAGCATATCTAACATGTAATATATATAATATAAGCAATAACATATAACCATTTATTACTTGAGTCTTTAATGTTTGCAACACACCGTCAGTTCTGAAGGCGCTCTTGTGGCACGATTGTCGTGCCTCAGACATCTGAGTGTGCATCTGTGTGTGGTCGGCAGTGGTGATCTGCTTAGCACGCACAATTAAAATTTCCTCAGTAAAACAAAAGAGGCACACAAAACAGAAAACACCACCCAGTCACTTGTGAGCACTCTGGGATTACACCATCACTCTTAAAATACTTGGTCATGATCTTTACAGTTTTGTGATTGTATTATTGAGGTTGTTGCAATTTCATTTAAAGGCTTTTACTTAATTTTTCTGAGGCAAATTAATGCAATTAAAAGGCCACATTTAATTGTAAAGGTAATTTTATTCTGGGAGTGAATCATAGAGTCAGCCTCAGCCAAGTCTCAGGGCTTTGGCCTGTATTTCTACAATGGAGACCATATGTAGAAACGTCACAACGTTCTCTGTGTGTTTGCTGTCCGTGCCAGTTTTTGCCTTTTCAGTCAGAGGCCACAGCTTTGTATTTTACCTCCTCTTTTCCACTCCTCCCTATCATCCTTAATATGTTGTCAAGGCAATAAAAAGAGCATGTGTCTTACCTCTTTGCTGTGATGCATTATGGGTAATGGAGATGATACACAACCCATCAGGGATTGGGGCAGTTTGGTGTTCTGTTTGGTTTTGTAAGATGTTGTTTAAGCGGTTAAAAGGTGTCACCAGGACAAATGACCATGTTTGTCGTTGAGTTTAAAAATGTTCACAGGTGAAGATGACAAAGACGTCAAGAAGATTTATCACAGCTTGACCCTGAAACAGAAAAATGTCTATGTCAAGGAGTTGAGAGAAATCTGTGTATATGTAGAAAGTGGGGAGGTGCTTAGCCGAGAAAACAGCCAGAAAATGAGCAGAAATCTTCCACTTGTACGCAGCATTGTTTGTGTGGACACCATTTGCTTTTAGACGTCTGCGTCAATGTCACAAGAGATCATGTTAGACGTATGCCACCTAATTTGTGGTTGCAAATAAGTGAGGAGTTTGTTGATTCCCAATAATCTCAAAATATACCTTGATTGCCTACATGAAGTTGTATTCAAAGTTTCTACGATCAGAGAAATCGGTTGAGTACAGAGAGGCTGTAACATTATTTGTTGTCTTGGGGATGACAGTTATGTGAAACATCTGCTTTTGAAAAGTGCTGTGGCATACTTGGCTCAAAATTCAAAATCCTCAGTGTGTTTTTGTACGTGCCAGTGAACTAAAACTAAACCTAAACTTTAATAAATAAAATAGATTACTCTGCCCAGACCATTCACAGAGTTCAACAGCACGGTTGGAAATCTGTAAAGGTCTTTAAGACAAGGTCAGACAGGGTCAGACAAGGTCAGACAGGGTCAGACTGGGTCAGACAGGGTTTTAGAAAATGCTAACTTTTACTCTCTGGTATTATTTGATTACTATAGAGGAGCACATACGTCTTATCTCCACCGAAGCCACCAGCTATCTATACAGCCCCAAATCACACATTTGTGGGCTTTGCAATATTTTCAGCATACAACATACTCAGGTTTACATAAGTAGTACACACAGTAATTTTACCTTGCAGAACACGATAGTTTCTGGTCTAAAGTTGCTTCGATGGGCCACCAAATAACACGTAAGGGATAATGTGCAGCGACAGGGTGAGCAGGACCCCGACGCAAAGTCTTGAATCAAACTGAAGGGGTTCATTTCCACAGTAATGACCGGCTCGCTGTCCATTATCACTACATGGTTACTTAGTAAATTGATCAATAATTTGACACAAAATATTGATTAAAAAAAAGGATTTTATTTATTTAAGAATGATTGTATTGTCTTCGATAAATAGAAGTCTGATAGATTCTACTGCGTAGCAACAGTTTAAACTGCGGCGATTGCAACGTAACTCTATATCCTTTTTAAGATTACCAATTCATATTGTGTCAAACTTTGAGAAGTGTCAACATATCCCTAATTGCTGTGTAACTGGCAATGGAGAAGGCGAAGTTCTTCCATGAGTAGGAATTTTGAAAAGATGCATAAAATGACGGCATCACTGAATCAGGTTTTCTGCCCCGTTATTTTCCATTAACCAGCCTGTAATCATTGCCACAGACCACAGGATGTCAAAATTAACCAATCAGAATTGAGTATTCAGCTAAGTCGTGTCATAACTAACTGATTGAGGCAGGGGAAGACACGCAACTCCCGTGTTCTGCGAGGTAAAATACTGATTTCTCAATGGAGTTTGGTGGCTTTTCAGAATGCATGACAAAGATTCAACATTGTTGTCATGAAGACAATAAAGCAGACAGCGACTCACTTCTTGCCAAATATTACTATTTCCTGTTTTGAGCAATAAATTATTCATTTACTTTCGCCCCGTTCTTCCTTCCACATTTATCTGTGTTCTTCTCTTGTGGCGTGTATTCAGACACAAAGTCTGGTCACACAGAGAAGATTACATTCAACTCTTTCTTTTATGTTTTTCTTTGTAGAAATTCACAATTCCACACAGTCATATAGAGCTTGTGGTAAGAATGAGATGAAAGGCTTTGACTGCCAACATGTGATGATGTTTATATGGATCCTCAAGCAAAGACATCTTTGTTGGGTCCACAATGATCATTGCATTTCACCGAACCCTTTCACAGACCAGATGTAAATGGATCATCAGAAAATGTGCAGTAACAAGTTCAATTCCTTAACTTTACTGCCTATTATGCATTTATGACGTGGAGAACATTTTTATGAAGATCACTGAGCGATAATAACACGCAGATGGCCTGTGTTGACAGATATTTTGCAATCTTTGGTACAACAACAGTTATTTCCTAATAATTTTTTTTTAGGGAAATACTGTTGTGAGGGACCTAAAGAAGAGGTGGAGGTGGAGGTAGTTACAGTATGCTTTTATAATGTTATATTATCTTAGTTTGAACAAGTGGAGCATACCTCACTAAGAACACAACTAAACAGTTAACATTAAATATTGTACATTTCATTATATACTATTTAGCATATACAATTAACAGAATGATGTTGACTTTACTTTAAAAACTGATTGAAATCATTAATTAAGATGTTTCATACAATTTCTTTATTGGAAAGAGGACAGTGACCAGAAAGATAGGAGACAGAAAATTAGGCTGCATTTAATAGTGTTAATGCCTAGAGCAGCATTTATTTTTTCAGCATTTAATTTGTTATTAGTTTCAACACATCCACATATTGATATAGACAAATATATAAACACTTAAATATATGCAAACACAGGCAGGGGATTTCCATTTGCTGCAAGGTCGCCATGTTTCTTTGGTTGCATGAATGGCCTCACCACAGAACCACACATATGACAATCAAAAATTGCCACACACACACACACACACACACACACACACACACACACACACACACACACACACACACACACACACACACACTTAATTAAGACTTACCCTCGGGTAGCATCCTCTTGTGTGTTTTGTCTCCGGCACCATGCAGTTTGAAATCAGATGTATGAGCTCTGGATCATGCTATCCATCAGGCCATGCATCTGGGAGGGATTACATGCCTGTGTGTTTATGTGTGAAAGCCTATGTGGGATCATTTGAAATCGTGAGTGCCATTATTCGAGATCTGCGGTTTTGTTGCGCATCGTCCAGAGACACATCCAATTGCGTCGAATAAACAAGAGAGGCAGCGCCGCAGCTCGCAGAGTTGAGCTGCCTGGTGGTCCTGCTCTCTCTCTTTGTTGGTTGTGGGGAGAAGTTTCCAACACAAGTTCAGTTTGTGGTGGTTTGAAGTCAAGCCTGTCGTCAGCTCTGTCGCTCTGGGCTAAACCTCAGTCATTAGATGGCAGCTGGTGAAGTGAGGCAGATGCAGTTTAAAAGAGCAAGGGATAGAAAGAAAGAAAATGTAGTGAAGAAACAAAGGGGCAAACCGGGGAGAGAGGAAAGCAGAGGCAGGGAAAGAGTAAATTGAGAGCATTTAAATACATGAAGCCAAAATATGATCTTTTTTTTGTTGACAGTTGATGAGAAAAGATCTTAGATGCATTACATAGAATATACCTGACAGAAGGCTGACAGGAAATGGAAATATGTAAACAGTACCCTGTCCATGTTGGAAGCAGCACTTGTTCCTTAAATGACTTTTCTGATAAGCTACAATTAAATACTTTATTTGATGAATTCTTCTCAAACATCATACTGCTAAAAGAGTAAAAGAATAGTAAAATGTGTATATGTCACTGGAGATTATTATCTCGTGAGAGGGATTATATCCACTTCTTCTGCTGTGTGCTTTCCCACTTTAAATAGGAAACACATATGAACGTGATAAAATGCATGAATTAATTAGGGAAATTATTTCCTGTTCTTTCAGGCTGATTTCACCACTGTGTGTGAGTAAAGCTGGCCAATTTGAGAAAATGCAATTAGGGATTTATATCTCTTTCAAAAAGGCAAGCAACAAGGAATACAAAGTTAAAAATGAGTTCACAGTAAATAAAGTTAATAGTTAAAAATAATGAAAGAAAAGGAAAGTTAGCCATTATGAAAGAAAGAATGTTAACAATTAAGTACTGCACATTGTTGTTAGCATACAGTGTACATATTTAGTTTTGCTGCCTATTCCCAAGAGAGACATAACACAAGTGTGCACTCTATTAAGAGTGATGGCTGCTCCTACTATCCATCCATCCATCGGCTACCGCTTATCCGCGATCGGGTCGCGGGGGCAGCAGCTCCAGTAAGGAACCCAATCTTCCCTTCTCCGGGCCACATCCTCCAGCTCCGACTGGGGGATCCTGAGGCGTTCCCAGGCCAGTGAGGAGATATAATCTCCCCACCGAGTCCTGGGTCTCCTCCCAGCTGGACGTGCCTGGAACACCTCCCTAGGGAGGCGCCCAGGTGGCATCCTTACTAGATGCCCGAACCACCTCAACTGGCTCCTTTCAACATAAAGGTCTGAATAACTAATAAAGTCTGAGAAAACCCATTTCGGCCGCTTGTACCCGTGATCTCGTTCTTTCGGTCATGACCCAGCCTTCATGACCATAGGTGAGGGTAGGAACGAAGATCGACCGGTATATTGAGAGCTTTGCCTTCTGGCTCAGCTCTCTTTTCGTCACAACGGTGCGGTAAAGTGACTGTAATACCGCCCCCGCTGCTCCGATTCTCCGGCCAATCTCTCGCTCCATCGTCCCCTCACTCGCGAACAAGACCCCGAGGTACTTGAACTCCTTCACTTGGGGTAATGGCTCATTCCCTACCCGGAGTAGGCAATCCACCAGTTTCCTGCTGAGTGCCATGGCCTCAGATTTTGAGGTGCTGATCCTCATCCCAACCGCTTCACACTCGGCTGCGAACCGATCCAGTGACTGTTGAAGGTCACAGACCGATGATGCCATAAGGACCACATCATCTGCAAAGAGCAGCGATGAGATCCTCAGGTCACCGAACTGCAACCCCTCTCCTCCACGACTACGCCTCGATATCCTATCCATGAAAATCATGAAAATCAACAGGATTGGTGATAAAGCGTAGCCCTGGCGGAGGCCAACATTCACGGGAAAAGAGTCCGACTTACTGCCGAGTATCCGGACACAACTCTCGCTTTGGGCGTACAGGGATTGGATGGCCCTCAAAAGTGACCCCCTCACCCCATACTACCGCAGCACCTCCCACAGTATCACCCGGGGGACCCGGTCATACGCCTTCTCCAGATCCACAAAACACATGTAGACCGGATGGGCGTACTCCCAGGCCCCCTCCAGGATCCTTGCGAGAGTGAAGAGTTGGTCCGTTGTTCCACGACCAGGACGGAATCCGCATTGTTCCTCTTCAATCAGGTTCGACTACCGGCCGAACCCTCCTTTCCAGTACCTTGGAGTAGACTTTACCAGGGAGGCTGAGAAGTGTGATACCCCTGTAGTTGGCACACACTCTCTGGTCCCCCTTTTTAAATAGGGGAACCAACCCCTAGGCACTGTGCCAGACTTCCATGCAATGTTGACGAGGCGTGTCAACCACGACAGCCCCTCAACATCCTACTAATATAATTATATAGCACTATCTTGTTGACCTTTTATCCACAGCATATTTGTTTGTGTTTGTGTGTTCAGTTCTATGTCAAGAGTGTAAATGGACTTGCGTGCCTTACCTCACATATGTCATTGTATGCAGTATGTATAGTGCTGGACACTTTCCTCACTGAGGCACACCAACAGCACCATGTGCTGTTTCACATGTGTTTTCTCAGTGGGGCTATGATTAAGTGAATTATGCCTCAAAGCTGACGGTCAGGATTACAGCCACTCTCCTTCTGGCAGATTTTGCCCTGAGTCAGCAGAATGACAGAAAGCAGTGTGTGTTTACGGCCTCTGTTGCTGTTAAGTGCTGTAACAGCAACATGTTGTGTAACCTGTTGGATTTTGTTGGACGGGGAGCGCCATAGAACCTCCTTTACCTGACCATTATTTGATTAAATAACATACTTGCAGTGTGTTATTAAATACTTTTGAAAAACTGTTTTAAATAAATTGAAAAAAGAAAAAGTTCCCGGCTCTTTGTGACTGCTGCTGGTATCGATGAACAGAAGGTTCAGTTTAACGGTTCCTCGGGTCGCTGTTGGTCTGTATGTTCACAGCAATGGTTTTCTGGAGCTTTTTGATTAGGCTTTTATAAACAAGAATAATTGTGGGTTAGGAACATCCTGTTCTTTGCCTTAAGGAATGAAAAATGACAGAAAATGTCATTGCTGCCACTGCTATATAAACTCTCCCCACTGTGGCAGAAGGTCTTGGAGGCAAAGAAGATATTTAGAGCATAACTTTCCCAAAGTGCCATATCATATCATCATGTCATGGTGACAACGTTGAAGAAATGTCAGTACAATGTCTCTTTCAATTGTCCGTCATGAAGCAGCTTGTGAAGCTCTCCTGTCTTATGTATCGCCGCCAAAATCCAGAATTTATTTAGTTGGAAGACATTAATGGCTGTGACCTTTCAAAGCATTGGCCTTGAAATTCCTTGCTGCTGATGTTGTAAGGAAAGAGAAACTCACTCCGCAACAAATGCATGAGTGATTCCCAGCAAATTACTTTAAGCCCGAATGTCAGTGGAGGTAAGAGTGAGTTTGCCGTTGGACAGTTGCCCAGTTTGTTCCATCCCATTAGACTTTCTGTCCATTTTTAAGCTTGCACGTAATGTGCAGATGAATGCTTTTACAGCCTGCATTACAGATGAATGCTGGAGGAATATCAAGGTGGAGTTATTTGTTTCGATCGTTTATTTCAAGTCCACTTGTGTCAACAGCTTACAGAACAGATAAAAAAAACAGGATGAGATGCAGGTCATTTTCTCTCTTTTGTTGTTCTTTTGAATGCTTTAAAGCATTCTTTCACACGGAGTTCATTCACTTGGCCACGTTCATGCCACTTATGTGTTATTTGTTATCACAGAGATAGTATTAACATTATTTCCTGTGTGGCAGCAAGAAGACAGCATAAAGATTTCTCCAGAGTTAGCATCCTATGTCCTCAAACAGGTTTTATTTATAATAGTGAGGTGGTAAAGAAGGAAAATAGTTATTCAAAATAAATGTGTCCTTTTGCCGAAAATGTGTTTTTGGAAATGAAGCTGTAAGGATTTTAATGAGGAGCTCTTGAGCAAGGCACTTAACCCCCAACTGTTCTAGTGGAACTGGGAAGCTCCCAGGCATGAACATTTTTAAATGTTTGGTACTGGCCTAAAAAGAAGCACTCTGCTCTATTTTCTAAATGTGGATAAATTAACTTCTAAAGAGAAAATAATGATAAACAGCAGTGCCAGCATTATCTTGATATGTCGAAGCCAAAGATTTTGTAAAGTGTTTAAAGAGTTAGATGTATGGTGTCTCATACTACTTAGATCAGGGGTGCTCACACTTTTTTGGCTTGTGAGCTACTTTTAAAATGACCAGGTCCAAGTAATCTGGGGGGGGGGGGGGGGCTCAGACTGGAGGTGTGTGTGTGCGGGAGCGAAACAGAGGGGAGGAGGGAATGTGAATGCGCAAGGCAAGAAGAAAAACAAAAAAACTTGAATTTCACGGGGCCCGGGTTCCGTTGGGGGAATATATATATATATTTTAGCGGTGCATGATCTACCCGCACTACCCTCGCGAACGACCTTTTGGGCACCCCTGGTTTAGATCATCAGTCATGAGTATTGGCTATGGTTTTCCACACTGCTGCTGGTGCAAAGACTGTGGCTGTGGATTATGATCACCATAGCCAAAATAGTCTAAAGATTACTTACAGCAGCCATGGGAACTTCTCCCATATGGAAAGAGATGTCAGATTTTCCATCCCTCAAAAGTTTGGCTGGAGATCCATGTTCCGTTCAGAGCAGCCAGACACATTTCCATGTTAGTTTTAAAAAGCGCCTCTGATCGCCGCAATGTTCCTTCACTCCACCTTGAGGATTTACAAGGATGCCAAAATCTGGGTCATTTGGAAAAAGGCTTCTTGCTTCTTTGTGTATGTTATTATAGAAATAGTGCTTGTGGAGTGCTTTTCAAGCAGAAATGTAAGGTAATGCTGGTTGCAAAGAAAAGAACATGCTTCTGATTCCTCATTGCATAGAGTTGTGTGAAACTCAACAACTTTAAATGTTTTACTTTACAAAATCACTTGAGACAGATAATAGAATAGAAAGTTTTCCATGATGAGTATGTTGAGGAGTCTCAGCACTCCACTAGATTTGAGCCCTGGCCTCTAGCCAAAGTTTAAGACTGTTGTAAAACAGTTCAACTTCAATATCCTTTTTCAAAAGTCAGGGGTCCTTTGTAATTGCCCTCTCTTCAACAAGGCAAACCTTGTTTTCCAATCTGCTTGCGTTAACAAAACTGCAGTATGTGTGTGTGTGTGTGTGTGTGTGTGTGTGTGTGTGTGTGTGTGTGTGTGTGTGTGTGTGTGTGCTGTGCGCCTACGTGTGTGTGCTTTTTGCAGCCCCTCATCAGGCTCATTCCACAGCACAGCTGCAGTGGCTGAAGTCACACAGTTTGACTCAAGAAGGGGCTTAGCAGCTCATTAACGGATAGAACAAAGTAAGCTGAGAAACAGCAGTGACTACCAACACTGGCAGAGGTACAGAGCACAGGCCATGTTGTCCCTTTGTAGTGGTGGGGCTCTACTTTCATGGTACAGTGAAAGGTGGCCCCAAATCCTAAGCAGACATTGACACAAGAACGTTACAATAAATGAATGAAAAAGTGTTTTGTCTGCAACCAAAGAAGAGCCAATAACACAAGGAACACAATTAGCCGATTAATCAATTAGCACCTTTTCGGCTGTCTCTTCAAAACAAATTTTCAGAGCTCACATGTCTTGTCCATACAGACCTTCACGTTTTTTATCATCATTATATCTGTCTTGCAAAACATTTTAAGACTATAATTCCAATCCACGTCATTCCTTTGATGTTTTTCCTTTATCATCTGTCAGTCTATGTGCATCTTTCCCACATTTCCTTGTCTTCCTTTCTTTGTTAGTTGAATATATACCCTTTCCTAGAGTTTTTCCTCACTGCAGTTTATACTGTGACATTTTAATCTGGACATCCGTCCACATCTGCCAAAAGCAATATTTGGCTAAGGACAAGAATTTAGGAAACAAAAATGCTTTCAATTATTCATCTGATGCAGACTTCAGCCTGTGGCCCTATTAATCTCTTTCTGTTGTTTCTTTCGCAGAGATCGGACCCGTAACAATCACAACAGATCCCAAGAAGTTCCAGTATGAGCTGAGAGAGCTGTACGTTCAGGTGGGTTCAGAGATCACATTCATCAAAGAAAACAGCAGCAGTAGCCTGGATGCTATAGCAGCAGTATAAAGTCATCTGCCTTTGACAAAAGCGGCAGACTGTAGTCATACCAGACGTCTGGGTAGGAACGTTTGTTAGCTGGTCAAGACCAAGCCTGATTGGTCAATTTACAGTACATTGCATGCTTTAGTAAAAGGTCTCAAACAATGATATATTTTTCTTTACTTTTACAAGATACTTGCAAATACTGTCACAGTTTTAGTGAGTTTTCATCCTTCATATAATACAGCTATAGGGGTGTAAACTCAAGGCTTTGGTTATATGTTGAACTTACTGTTGCAAATGAAAAAACCTTCGTTCATCCCGAGTTTATTTGCCTTCCTGCACCATTACAAACAAATGTATAAACAAAAACATACAATGGTTTGACAGCTAAACAGAGTTCTGCCAAGTTCACATGTTTGTGTAATCACTCGGAAAGAGAAATGAAGTTGTGCAGAGACCCTGTTGTGTAGCAAAGCAAAAACAACTGAAAAGCTGGGACTCCTCAAGTCTAAGTATGATAGAGAGATGGACAGACACGGACAGAGATAAGTAGCATTCAGGGGTCTGTCCTTTGAAGAAAAAGATTTTGCCAAGTTTCTGTGCATCCTTGGCATGTGCTACAGTTAATCTGGTGTGCGAGCGTGTTGTGTGTAGAGTGGAAGAGATCCAGTTTCCTCTCACTTGCTGCTTCATTCCTGGGTTTGTTTATCCTCCCCTCACCTCTTCACCTGCACAACCACTGAAGAGGTATTAGCCAGAGTGCATGGAAAAGATACTCTTTTGAATGTTTTTTTTGTAATTCTTCTGACATGAACGTTAAATTGTGTTTAACGGTGAAGATGTTAGGCAACACTTCATATTGTTAAGACACAAGGACAAAAGTGTAATGAGTTATCAGGCTTAGTGTTGGGGCCAATGGCGGAGTGGGGAAGTGGATTTTTGTCCAGTGGGGAGATGTTGGGGTTCAGGAGAGACAGAGGATTCCTGTCTCTTCACCTTCCGCCCCCCTTGTTGGCCAGAAATCATGGGTCACATTCCAGATGGTACTCTTGGGGTGATGTATCCTAGCTAGCTATCGAACCCTTCAGACAGACAAAAACATTTTATTTGTAATATTGCAGAAGACATTTGTCTTTGACCCCACCAACAAGACAGAGAGACATACAGACAGAATAGGGATGGATGTGGTGTTATTTGTGTTGACATTATCATTGTACAGGTATACCTAATCAAATGGCCATGTATTTCTTTATACTGCATATTATAACATATTTGCTGAACAAATCAGAGAAGCGTGTTGGTGCACACCATTTGCTGATGATATCCTTCTCTTTCTCAGGGAGGTGGGGACTGTCCGGAGATGAGCATTGGCGCCATTAAGATTGCCTTGGAGATCTCCTTGCCAGGATCCTTTATTTACGTCTTCACAGACGCCCGTTCCAAGGATTACAAGCTGACCCATGAAGTCCTGCAGCTCATTCAGCAGAAACAGTCACAGGTTTGGATATTACTGCAATATACAGTATATTGTTTGCAGGTTTAGAGGTAAAGAGATGTAAGAGTTGTTATATATGTGTGTAGGTGGTGTTTGTGCTGACAGGGGACTGTGATGATAGGACTCACATCGGCTACAAGGTTTACGAGGAGATCGCCTCCACCAGCTCTGGGCAGGTCTTCCATCTAGACAAGAAACAGGTCAATGAGGTAAGAACATTACCGAACGGAAATCTGGAGCTGCACTTCTGTTCAAGAAGAACAACTTTCTGGTAAAAGAGGCGCTTTGGTCACAGTATTCAAATCATTTCAGCTTGGCGTAGTTTCTACCTCTAAATTAAATTGCACTAGAAGGTCTTTTGTTGTGCCCACGTTAAAGTCTGGACTCCAGATTAAATGTGCAGGAAACATTTAATTGATTGATGCATATCGTAGCTCTTTTTAACCTTTCCAAGAAGTATAAATCAGTAGACTGGGCAGTGAGTCAAAACCTGAAGTTTGAATATTATTCCTCTTTTATTACTGTAAGATATGAGTCCTTGCTAGGGGAGGAAGGGATTCTCAATCTTTTTTAATTTCTATAAAGCTGCATGAGACTCCTTTGCTCTTCAGCAGAACCATGTCATTTTCAATAAAAAGCATTTGCAGGATCACATGCAACATTTTGTTTACAGTTAGTGCTGTGAAGGAAATTCTTAATGAGCAGAACCAAAGGAGCTGATGGAGACTGAAGTGATGAAGTGACTGAAGGTTTATTAGATCTTGATCAAGAAGAACAGATCCTGAACAGTACAAGCGAATCCAGAGATGCAGTCACATTGTCTGCCCCAATCAATTCTGGCAAACAGCCGCTTTCTCTCGACATTTATCCTAAAACAAGGCACTCCATAAGTCGTTTATCTAAAGATGGATCCCCTCGGTGGCTCCTCAAATCCTAGTCAACACATTCTAAGTAAGACAGTCATAGCAACTCCCTGACCTTACCAATCTGAACACACCAGGCCCATCTTAACTCTTATCTTGCAGCTGTGGTTAGTTGGGTCCGGGGAGTTGATCAGGGTGGGCTATAGATTGTTATGTGAACTGCCTGACCTGAGAAGGTACATTCTGTAGGCTCACCTTTGACCTAAAGACGATCTGTATGCGCTCTACCATCAGAAAGACAGTCTCAGTCTCCAAATATGTACAGAGACTGAGGTTTGACCATATCTACATGCGTATACTAAGAAGAACTTTATAACCTGGTCCCGCTATAGGACTAGTTCCAAAATTCATTAACAAGTCCCAGTGATTTCAAAGGAAGCAAGAAAGTAAATTAGAAATGTCGTTTTATATTTAGTTTTGAGAATTACTAGTATCAAAAAGCGTGACAATGGTTTGCATTGTTTATTCTAAATATATTTTATTTTACCCGGCTTTACCCTAAGACTTTGAATGTGCTGTATCATATTATTCCCATGTCACAGATGCCTGTTTATTTTGGGTTAAATAGCGTACAGGTCTGGGTCTCACACAGTAGCTATTGAGGGACAAGACGGAAACAGGGGGGCAGGACACGGGGGAATGTTAGAAACTTCCTGATGAAAGCTTAGCACATGTTAAGGGGATGACCTTGTGAGCATCTGAGGGGGTAAGTGTGTGTGTGTGTGCGTGCGTGCGTGCGTGCATGCGTGCGTGCGTGTGTGCGTGCGTGCGTGCGTGTGTGCGTGCGTGCGTGCGTGTGTGTGTTCAGTTGGTAGATTATTCATGTTTAAGAAAGAATAAATGGACTTCCATGCTAATGATATTTTCATTTGTTAAACACTTTGGTCTTGAAATAGAGTACCTTTATTAGTGTCTATACCATCATAGAGACAGAGAACATCTCCGACACTACGAATTATGTGTAATTCCAGCATTCTTCACATTTCCTTCCCGTCGCTGTAGGTTCTGAAATGGGTGGAGGAGGCCGTGCAGTCATCCAAGGTCCACCTGCTGTCCACTGATCACGTCAGTGAGGCGAGCAACACTTGGCAGATCCCCTTTGACCCCAGCCTGAAGGAAGTCACTGTGGCCCTCAGTGGCCCAGCACCTAACATTGAGATAAAAAACCCCCAGGGTATGATAAGAGTTACATAAACATGATTTTCAGTGGGATTGATGTATTTATTAGCGATTGTACTGTGATGGGTGACAGGAAAAAAAAGAACTGAGAAAACATAACAAATGCAGATGCTTCATAAGTTACGAGGGCTCTTTGGGTGGTTTGATGAGCATGAAAAGTTTAACTTTAAGATTTATTTTTTGCCATTTCACATTTCTCCATTTTGACAGGTGACAGTGTAGAAATGGTGGAAAGAGAGGGAGGGGTGTGACATGCAACAAAGGTCCCAAAGGTTATATGGCATGCGCTGTAACCACTCGGTTACCAAGGCGCTCCCCATCTGAACATCTATGATGTTGTACAGCGCTCTCCCCCACATCATAAAAACACCAGATGAGGGAATAAATATCCTTTGGAAAGATGATCTTCCATTGCTCCAGTAAAGCAGTTCAGTCTTAAAGAGTTTATGACAAGCAGCATGGAAGCTGTTGTGACTGGTCGTTTGGCCCAACCCCTCACTGAGCCCTAAATTATATAACCCTACTCAACTATATATAAACTAACCAAAAACGTGTGAACATGTGAATTGAACGACCACATCATTTATTTATTAATACTATAATACAGAAAATTCCCTGTAAAATTAAACACATATTTGTGGTTATTCCTTTTCTTATGTTGTTTGCATAGATAATGATACAAATATTGATAATGCAGCATCAAGATACTCCCAGTACATTTCCTCTACAGTGGATTTTGAAAGCAGACAAACTATCTAAACACAACAGGTGTAAACTTCAGGTCTTGGCGTCAGTCTCTCTAAATGACCCCTTTGGATCAAGGATTCACAATAATACAGGAAGAGTTTGAAGAAGAATAAGAAACCTTTTCTGAAGGGAAGCTAACTGTAGAAGCTGAAGTACAGTTCACAGGTTAAGTGTTAAAGTGGGTACAACAGAAATAAAATCTCTATAATAGGACTGGATGTATGCCAACATTATTTGGCGCCCACTCATTTAGTACATGTTGTTTTATTCACCTACACAGTATGCTGTTTGATGTCAAAACCATACCCTGAATCTTTACATGTTGACAACCAATTCAATATTGTATAACTTGAAGCCATGCATCAAGAAGTGTTAAGAATTCATTGTTATTAGTCAAAGCTTCAGAAAAGGTGAATAATTGTCTCAGTGTTCATCTTTGGCCTCCAGGGAAGATCGTGGGGAAAAGTGATGGCCTGACTGAGCTCTTGCACATTCCCAACTCTGCCAAAGTTGTCAACATCAAGGACCCACGGCCTGGGATTTGGTCTATCAAGGTAAACAATTCATTCTTTCCAGGAATGTGTGTAAAATTACAGGCTTCTCCTAACAATTCCTAGAGCTGAGCTGTCTTTTAAAAAGACTTACTGCAAATAGTTAAATACTATAACCTTGGAATTATGTCACAGCTTACACCCCAGGAGGGAACTGTTCCTGAAGTTGAATTACTGCAGCAATATATCAGAATGTTGAGGTACAATGATATGTCTGGAAAGCATCTCAAACAAACAATAACACAATCAGTAAGACACATTTCATCACTGAGATGATTTTTAAGACAGTCCTGGATGAAGATACAATATGTTCAAGGCCACTGCTGTCAACACGAGCTGCTACATTTTTGTTTGGGGCACCCTTGCTGTTGTTTTCCCCTTACAGTGTTGAAACTGTTGGCACCCTGCTGTCAAGGTAATGCAAAAAAAAGGTCAAACGTTTGACTGCCTGTACTGCCAATGCCAGATGTTGGAAAATGACAAGCATTTTATCATCTGTATTCTCCGTAGACTCCTTCCGGGACACTTTTCCTCATCTCTGCATAGCTGTGTTATGTGTTTGATTTATAGGGGAAGCGTTTAGATGAAAAACTGTGTTATCTCTGTGTTTCCTCTCAACAAAAAGTGCAGTTGTGAGGAGATGAGGAAGCCTTAAGGATTGGATTTCCCATGATTTGTTCTGGCATGTTTATACTTCTAGGCTCTTTTTAATCTTGTACAACATGAAACTACCCTGAATACGACTATAGTGTCTCTTCTTCTCTTCTTATTGCCATGCCTTGTAATGCCTCTGTAATCCCCTCTCAGTAGGCAGTAATGACATTATGGGCATCATGGGAGATCCATTGTGTTCAAAGTTTAAATCGCTTGCATTCATTTGTCTGGATGTAAAGGTATCTCAATTAAGTAACACGGGTGTGGAACGTACATTCAATCAGTAAAGCATTCTTGTTTTTGGACTGAGGTTGATTTACTGTATAGGATGAATCAAACCCTTTCCAGTTGTGTCTGCACTTAACCCACAGGTTAATCTCATGCTGTGGGCTGTCACTAAACACTGGTGTACGGAGCCTTTTCTCTATTCACACACAGAAAAGCTGGCAGGAGCTCAACATTGCGGACTGTCTTCTTCCTCCCCTGTATGTTGCGTTACGTCCAGTTTTTCATTGATAATTTACATTAGCATCATTATGTCTTCTTGTTAATTGAAACTTTGGGGTTCAAAGATGCTCAAAGGTGAGTAGTTCTGCATCAGTGCATAGTCTGTTTAATATCAGCTTAAACACTGACTAAATTCAGCCAATTAATATAGTGAGCTGATATGATGAGGGATGTCAAACAGACCGAAAGAAGGAAGAATTTCATCGCCCTGTCTTATTTCTATCCCGTGTTTGCTTCCCATTCTGCTCCCTGTCTCATCTTTCTTCAGGAATCTCTCTCTGTCACTTTTCTGTTTCCTCATGCATCTTTCTCCAAACACATTTACTCCTCTAATTATCTCCTTCAGAGAAGCCCAAGAGGATCTTCTGTTCTCTCTCTCTCCAAAGAAATGTGGATAAATACTTTAGGTTTAGGTTACGTAAGGCTAATGGCCCATGACACCCCGGTGTAAAACCCAAGCCATAGATTGTATGTGAAAAGGAATTTGATCCATTTTAATCTGCCTTTAATTGGATGTTGTGTTGGAGTGTAGAAGGTGAGCTCAGCCCCTGCTTCTTCAGATTTGCACATAGTTTTACATCTTACTTACCTACCTATTAATTTTGTGCTAAATTCAGTATATTCTACTACTATTACTAAATGTAATCAATGTGCAAATACTGTATTTGCAATTAGAATATAAGAAATAATGTAATTTCTGTTTACTGAATTTCAGTAGAGGAAATGTCACCAGGTGTGCCAGTCAAACAGTGACCCTGCTGTCAGTTACATATGTGAACACTTGTAACCCTAACTTGTCAGACGGTCACCTCTGTCAGATTTGTCATTAGCAGTGAACAGCTGGGTGTGTGTGTGTGTGTGTGTGTGTGTGTGTGTGTGTGTGTGTTTCAATTTATGAGTCATCCTTGTGAGTCTTCTTCGTGCTGCAGTGACCTCATTAGTGTGCTATTAAGCTTCATGCTGAGTTTTATAACCCATGATAACAGTTTAGAAAGGCTGTCATTTTAAAAACAGTTCAAAGGAAGATCGTTGGTGACCTGCCCTACTCTTGTTCTGTGTGTCTGCTTTTTATGCTCCTCCCTCTTCTTATATCATTCTGTCCACTGCTGAACACAAAACAAAACAACAAATCATTTAAATAATGGGAGGAGAGAAGCAGGACTTCTTCTGCCAAGCGCATGCAGTAGAAAACAAAGACTAAACAATGCTTGTGCGTTCCCTCAATCTGATTGATGCTTAAACCCATGTTTTACAGATTAGGGCTAAATACTTAATTTAGATTGTAGATTACTAGGATATATTTTTCACACAATTTGTGAAAATTAAATAGAACTAATCCTTAAAGCCCTGAAAATGCATTTGTGTAATCAAGTATGCGACATTATATCATGCAGGTATCGCCGTTGCCAGCGACTGATCAAGTAAAATTAATTTGTATATGGAGATGGATGGATGGACCTTTCCAAGACAAAAGCTATCAAAGAGTTTTGCCTAATATATAAAATAGATAAAAAATAATGGTAATATAATATAACTTTAAAAAACATCTCAGATTATTGAGCATTAAAAATGTTTTTGAGCAAAGTCAAGGCTCAAATTACATAATGTTGACTTTATGATTCACGTCTGGGTCAGCTTTCCAGCAAATTAAACCATGAACTTAAATTGTTTTCCCTCATCGGTAGGTCTTCGGTCTGAAAATCTGTATCAGCTAATTCCCCCAAAGGGTTTATCTGAGACCTGTGCTGGCCAATCTGTCCGGGTGGGTGTGAAATTGGGAAATGAGTAGCTTTAATGACAGGGACTCTTCTTGTCTTTGGTAAGAGTGTGACCTTTAAAGGACCCCTCCTCTAATTATGGCCTCATTTACAACCAACTAATGACCAATGATAATCCCACGGCGGCCATCAGGGCAGGTTTGATGACCATGACATGTATTGTTTTTCATGATGGCTGGCATTAGCATTAAAGGCTGCGCCGTAACCCCTTTGTCCTGGTATTACCTCATTGTTATGTGTCTGCCTAAATGCACTGCTCTATCCTGTTTGGTGGTTTTCTTTTCACATGGAATTTAAGTTTATGTCAGGTAGAACTCAGTAATTGTAAAACACAGTAAATCCACATATTCTCTTTCATTTCAGGCAATTGCAAATGACAGTGTAGGTCTGCATGCCTTACTCTGCATTATGAGTCAATGTCTGTGACACTTCCAAGGTGAGGAGTTTCCACCTCTCACCAACCTATATTTCATCGCAATTACTCTGTCTCTATTTCTGCAAAGCTTCAAAAGACCTTCACACGATGAAGAACACATGAGGCATTCTTTGATTATAGTTGTGTTTGTTTAATTAAAGTATGAATGTCAGTCTGAGTGGGTCATCTCTGAATTGTGGGTGTTTTATAAGGCGTTAGGCATTCGACAGTCAGACTTCACTTGCTTAGAGTGGCTTGTCTATACATGCAAAGGATGGTTGGCATACAAAAGGCTGTTATACAACAGTCTCAGTGTTGTGTCTGTCATTTAGAGCACTCAGTGCTGCCTTTGATGCAGCAACTCTTCTTCTTGTATTCTTGAGTTATATAAAACGTATCACTTTCAAGTGTCAGGCGGGATGTTTTACTAAATCAATTTGTACCAAACATCTAATACTACTAATCAAACAGTTTTTAAATAATAAAGGTAAAAAAAATGTTATATACGTAGGTACTGATCTTTCACAGCATATTAAGACACAACCTTGTCACGAAGATAAAGCCAGACACACGGATGTATTTATCAGTAGAGTTACTTTATCAGACATACAACCGGAGTCCTGGACATATATATCTGTAAATCTGCATTTCCTTCTCTCTCTTTGATACAGACCTCTAGTGAAGGAAGACACTCAGTTCGTATCTCAGGTCTCAGCACCATTGACTTCCGATCCGGGTTTTCTAAGAAGCCCACCCTGGACTTCAAAAAGACCTCCAGTAGGCCAGTTCAAGGTCAGTGAGGTCAACCTTACCAAATTGTGAATAAAAAATAAGCTCAGCTGTTGTTTGCTTTCCTTTGCACGTGTTGTGTTCACTTACATCGTTTAGCTTTGGGTCATTAAAGTATTTAAAGTATACAGTATATATTTGACCATCTTTCCAGGTATTCCCACACACATCCTTCTGAACACCACTGGGCTTTTACCTCCCGCTCGAGCTGACAGGCTAGAGCTCCTGTCAATCAAGGGTGAAGTGATCAAAACTCTGCCAATCCGCTACTACCCTGAGCGCCAGCCAGTCGGCCTCTGGAACATCACAGAGTTCATTCCACCCAACGAGGCCTTCTTCCTGCGGGTGACAGGATATGACCGGGATGGTTTCCCGTTCCAGAGAGTCTCCAGCGTTTCCTTCTCCAGCGTTATACCTGGTCAGTGCTGCAGGTTGTCACCCACATTAAGATGAAGATGTGAGGGATTGCTTCGTAATTTAAGTGATTAACTTTGTTTCTATATCTCTCTTTTAGATACCCCTAAGGTGCTGATGCCAGCCACAAGTCATGGTTACTACCTCCAGAGAGGGGCTGTCCTCTGCCAGGTAGACAGCCTGATCCCTTTCACTCTGCGCTTCAGCAGGGAAGGGAGGCAACTTGGGGTGGACCTGCTCTTCAGGTGAGCAGGGCTGGGCAGGACTATGTGTCTCAGTTTAGGGAATGTCTTTTAAATTAAAGTCAAGTCATGGCAAGCCAATTTTGTTTATGTAGCCCGATATCACAAATCACAAATTTGCCACACTAGTGTTTATTATCTTTATTATCTTATACAACACCCTCTATTCTTAAATCCTCAATTCATAGAAGGAAAAAATATTTCAGGACAGAACGGGGACCCCTTCTCATTTGCTCTTCTTATATATAAGCAAAAGTCCGATATCACGAGAGAAAGACATGCTGTAAAGTGCAAACCTTTGCCAAAACTAATAACTGTCAATATATGCCAGTTCCATATGATGTACGTTCACCATAAGGTCATTTTATCTATGTCCTATTTCAAACCTGTTTAATGTCAGGAGATTAACACATTTTATGACTGTGACATTGGATGCATCTGTTAAAGTCTTTGTCACTTTTTACGCATTTCAGAAGATAATTTCAGCAACATTTGTTGGTTTGTTAGAACTGTATTAGTTCAGCACCTTTATAGGATGCCTTTACTTTGGCCAATGACTAATGTTTGCACATATCATGCAAATCCATTGATACCTCCTGAGGGATATCTCTCCAGCAGGCAGAGAGACAAACAGAGTGAATCCAAACTGTTCTGTCTTCCCTGCTTCCAACCGTGTTGGAGGTTAAAACGTGCATATTGCGTTTCCATCTGTGCACTCCTGTGGGACTAAATCTGATTGGATTTCCTCCAGATCAAGGGATGAGTTACAGTAGTAGCAGAGCAAATGCATTCAGCATTATTCTCGAGGAATAGTGAAGATAAAGGTTTTGAATGTTCTTCCTTTTGTTCCTAGTGAATCTGACAATGCATCATGGGAAATATCCCAGGTAACTCTGAAGGATGAGGGATTCTACGAGTGTATTGCAATCAGCAGTGCTGGGACAGGAAGAGCTCGTACATTCTTGGATGTATCAGGTAAGCACACATACCAAGATGCATTCACCTGTCGCAGGATGGTAACAGGCATCTTATCCAAACTATTTGGATTCACCTCTAATGCAATTGCATTAAAACATGATTACAATCAGACACTCAAAATGCAGAGATATCAACAACAACTATGTTGGCTACTACAATGACATTAGTAATCGTATTATTAACAACAGAATTTCTGAAGCAAAATAAATTTGCAGAATAACGAGACACTATTACAACATGGCAGAAATACTCGCGACATAGACAGCAGTGCTGACTTTTGTCAATGGACTGTAATACTGTTAATCAACAGTGTGTGGTGAACTACCCTCCATCACTACGTGTAATGAGGCACGACTGTCAGACAGGAATGCTTAGGGGCTGGCAAGCATTAGACTGTCAACAAGTGTAATTGGTGTGTGATGGATCTACTTGCAGGGCAGTGAGCAATTTAAAGTCCAACTGAAATTAAATAGCATTTTTTTGGTAGGCTATAGCATACACATTTGCTCTCTAAAACACTATTCATCGGAATACCTTCATTAGGTATCCGTCTACGCAGATGTGTTCTTATTCTTCAATACCACTAACAACACGCTGCCCATTACATGTAGGCTGCAAGTTAGTTTACTGTGTCTCATGTTTCCCCGCGGTGTAACATTGGCACTCTGGCAGCCTGCCAGTCGTGGTCAGTCTAACACAAACACATATGTTTAGAAAATAACACTTACTGTATAAAGATACAAAATACCTAGAGAGAAATGGTGCAGCAAGATGAAGTGTACGTCATGCTCAATAGGTTTACACACACGCTCACTAGCACCAACTCATACACTTACACGACTTATGGACATATGGTTGGAATCCAAGCGCCGGACGTTGTGGTTTATATTTCATAGGGTTCACGGTCACTCGCTGTGGATCCCATGCAGAGAACCTGCACGCTGGCAGAGTTAATGTAGCTTTAAGGAAAATGTGACCCTAACATTATGTTGTAATTCATGCCTCACAGCGATCATGTCATGGAGTTTATGATATGGTTTCTGTGCTTGATTTGTAAAGCAATGGGCTGTAAATATGATGTAAGAGGAGAATAAATAATAAGTTCCAGGTTGTGCAATAAGAACACAGTGTAGCGATTGTTTAGGTGGCTATACTGGGACTTGGGTGCACAATTTTAATACAACACCAGAGCTTAAAATAAAAACTCTGAGGTCACAACTATGATAAATGCATAACAATTTACGATCTCACAGAGAAATTCATAATCTAAGTAATAAATTATTGCGTCATGACTTTGTTATTGTCATGATTTCAAAGCTTTGAACACAGACAGAACCAGTGGGATTATATAATGATTTAGTCCTTTCAAATAACAATTTTCGCCTATTCCGAAATCCTCTGTAGTGCGTTTATTTTTCAATCTGATCCCTTTCCATTATGGGACCCCAGAGCTGACACCACATGTGTCAGTAAAAGTCTCCTTGTCCAAAATGTACTTTCCAAAAAACCTCCTGCTTTGTGAAATTCACTGGAGCTCCATCAACATGATGAATGCCAAGCAGAAAGGTGGAGTGCAGAGAAAGAGAGAGGTAATGCTTTGTGAAACAGAAGAAGGAAAAAAGGAGCCAGACAGGGATCTGTGTAATGTTTCAACATAACTCATTATACTGTAACTCACCCGCCATGTTCACAGTCCAGAGGTAGAGGGGGGGAACTTAGTTTGTCCAACTTTTACCCCTCATGACGTCTCTAAAATTAGATGAAATGGATCCTCCTCAGCCACAACTCCAGCCTTTGTCACTGGGCCAGTGATATTCTGAACAGGATGACAGGCCTCCACATTTTACATCTTAAACACACGCATAAAACCATCTCAGCTGCAACAATGTATGTCATCCTAATCCCAAGGAGCCTTACTGAAATCCCCAGCATCCTCCTTGTACCAGAGCCAAAGCCTCTGCTGCCTCTCTCTGGCTAACCCCTAAAAAAAGTTATTGAAGACACACTGAGGCTCAAGGGAGTGATGAGAGAAAAGACAGAGATAGTGGAAGAGAGAGGGATATAAGATAGGAAAAGGAGCAAAAGATGAGCGTCATTCTAATCGGTTGTGTTTCAAAATGTTAATTTCTCTCGTACACAGTGAAAATAAGCTACATGGAATACCTTTATACAAAGTAAAAAAACATATTCACCCAAACACACACTGTAGGTGACATCAGTGCGTCATGTGACATCAATAGGCTTGTTTTGGTGATGAAATATGGATTATTTAAACTGCTCATGCAGATGATGAAGTTTCCTACAGACAACAGCTACATACGTGCAGTCTCTAAAGTGAACAATAACATTTTATTAGCTTTTTTTGTTAAACGGGTTCTCCAGCAATTTAGTCATAAACTGCAACTGTCATAAAGTTGGCCGACAGATTCGCTAAAGAATGGTCATAATCGAAGCAGCAGAGGCATAGAAATTATGTCCCTAGTATAGGTCCTGCTTCTAAAATCCCTGGATCCTACCTTTTCCACAATGCAACTAGAAAGCATTTTTCAATAAACCCTTCCAGCCCTGTAAACACCCACGTCTTATAAACCCGACACCTGCAGTTTGTAACGCAGGGTCTCTAATTACTATAGACTTCCAAAAATCAGTATGGTCTGCTACTTTACTCCCTATGACTGGATTATATTACATGTCTCTACATACGTAAAGTGTCAGCAAGAAAATAAACACTTGCTCTGAATGTTAAGCTTTCTTTATGATGTAATGTTCCTGGAAGCTGCCAACAACATTATGCCCTCATCCTTCAGAGCCGCTTCCAGCCGTCACAGTCGAGAGTAATGTGACCGTGTCTCCTGGCTCCCGTGCTGTCCTCACCTGCCACTGTCGTCAGCACGGTCAACTTCAACCTCACCTGGCTGAGAGGAGGTCAAGATGCCCGTCTGGACCCACAGGTGCACGTCTTGGCCAACCTTTCACTACAGGTGTCCGCTGTGACCCCAGATCGCTCGGGCTGGTATGAGTGCATCGCTACAAACGAAGGAGGGGTGATGGCAGAGCGAATCTACCTCACTGTGCAAGGTGTGTTTAATATGATTCTGTGGTGTAAGATCAGAAATGTGTGAGAAATAACATTGGAAATAAGTTGTTGTCCGTGTTCAAATACGTAGTGGCACAATGTTGGCTTCCAAAAGCTGGGGCTCCCAGGCTACAGTTGAATTGTGTTGCTGGCGTATGTGTGTGTGAGACTTTTCTTCTGTGTGATTTACACCGTGGGGGAACAGGACTCTTGGCAAACACAACCCCCTTCCCAAACACAGATTTGTCTCCCAAGTGCCCCACCGCCTCTCTTCCTTCCCCCGCTCCCTATAATTCACCCTAATGCTTTATGGGACGTGTGAAAATTATTTATGCCTGACTCTCAGGCTGCGCTAAAGTAGAGTTTTCCATCTCCGGACAGCTCTCATTATAGTCCTGTTCCTAACACTTCACTGACACTGCATCAGGAACACTTTGCTGTAAGAAGTATCGCTGGCTATCTGGCCAGCACCAGAGAGTATCGGCTCGCTCTTGGCCAGGAAATGCCGATGTAATACAGCCACTAAAAACCTGCCATTAGTAGAAGATTTCAGCCAGAACTCGCTGACGAGAATCCAAGAGGTTTAGAGAGTTGAAAGAAAGTAAAAAAAAAAAGCTTTGTTTTCATAATCCAATCCAAAGTATCCAATACAGTATTTACTTTGTTATACAACCATCTGTCCCAGAAGAAGTTACTGTTTACTGTCACCTAAATTCCTCTTTGTATGTGTCTCGCCAGGTCTTGATGCTTTTAGGAAAAACATGTAATTCTTCCTCTTTTAAAATAAAAAAGAAATTGTTCCACTTCACCTTGGAGCTAACTTTGTTTCTTGACCTAAATTTGAGTAATTGAATAGTTCACTCTGATGTTGACTTGGAGTGAACAGTCTCTCAGTGACACAGACAGGGGAACTCATTTAGCTGTGAGTGTTGAGGGATAAGTTCCACAGTTGACCCAAAAACTTCAGTAGATATTTTTCCTCTTTTGTCATTTTTCATATCATCCTGTCACAACTTTCTTTGTTATTCTTCTCTTTGACCAATTTCTTACTGCTTCTTTTTTTGTGTTGCCTTATCTCTTTCTCTCTCTAAAACAGCTGTCAGCAAGCCCTTGGGGTTTTCCTAATTACCCCCTGGTCAGTCCCATCCTAGTTATTAGTCTCACTTTGAAGTGAGTAAAGTCTGCTGACATCTTACAACACTTGGATGGAACACAGTGGAACTGAGTGCATGGCCACATGCCAACAGAAATAAGATGAAGTACACATTTGTAGCTGTTTCCCTGCTGTTCTTGTGGAACCAAATCTTGGGGAAAACAACCTGAAAACGCTATTATGGATGCATATTTGTTGAGTCAGAGAAGATGGTAGGTTCTGATTGGCGGAGGATGCATTGTGAGTGGGAGTGAATGCAGATGAGTGAGGGAGGAAGAAAGAGAGAAAGATGGAGCAGGTAATGAAGGGAGTGCTAAAGACAGGCTTCTTCCTCACACATTAAGGCTGCTGCTGAGTCAGAGTATAACAATGTGTCTTCCCTCTCAGGAACCTCCTTGTTCCTGAACTTAGAGGCGTCCCTGCCTCCCTCAGGACAGGGTGACCTCGCGTGTTAGATGAAGCAAGTGAGCTCGACTCGGCTGTAAAGTGTGAAGTTGTTCTGACGCCCTTACTTTTGACCTTTTCTTGGTCGTACAATCAGCACTGTACAGCATGAGGCACCGCCGTTAAGATTAAGATCAATACGGTGGCAAGTTGAAGTATTTCAATTTGTTTCAGGTCAAGGTTGTAATATATCAAAAGTATTGCATTTCAATTTATAGTCAGCATCTGGTAAATGTGCTGTATTTCTTTCAAAACATGGCATCACTGATGATTGAAGTTGAAGCATCAATACAAAACTCTATACGTTCCTTCACACCTACTGTACTCATGTGTGTCGACCTTTTGTGACTACTGGCCTTTTGTTTTACCACAGTGCTAACCCTCAGCCAAGCCAAAAACACATAAGTCATATTTTGATTTATAGATGGCGTGCAAGCTATAACAAGTATGACTTACTATCTTCATTCTCGTTATAGGAAAAATAAATATATACCTCAGAAGAAAACCCCTCTCTGGCATCTTAGATGGACACAAATTTAAATGTTCTTGTTTTTGAAAGAGTTCCACTTTTCCATTGTGACGACTAATTCTCACATTGTATTTTGTACGCTTTGGAACGGTCAGAGACTCTGGAGATATTTCTAGCAGTGGGGAGAGAATAGAGAAAACACGCCCTTGAAGAGATGAGTTACAGTACACATCATGAATCAATTGGAAAATCTTTTCGGACTCCCCAGCTTCTCCAGCTCGGGATCCAATATTCCTCCCTACCAATAAAGAGGAAATGAAAAGGAAAGATATGCTGTGAAACATTATTAGTTGTAGTAACAGCTACGGTGACATAAAGGTTTATTCTCTGTTACATTCTGTGATTGAGCTTAAATTCATTCAGGTTTATGGAAGAAGTTCCCGACTTGCATATAAAAGTCCTTAACATCGATGACATGACCATGAGTGTACTAATGCATATCAACATTTTTATATGACATTTATCAAAGCCAGAAACACTCATTCAGGATTCAAAGATTCAAGACTCAACATGTTTTATTGTCTATTTGATAATGATAGAAAAGTGTCTTAGGTTACAAACAACATAAAAATATATAATCATGAAAGACTCACACAAAATGACGATAATACACAAACAATGCCATAAATGAATAGTCTATTTGGCTTTCTTGTTTAAAATAGATAGCAGTGGGAATGAAAGAGTTTTTGTAATTTTCTTTTTGGCCAGAGGTGCTCACAGCAGCTGCCTGATGGGAGCGCTGAGTGACGGTAGTGAAGAAGGCATGAAGGGGCCTTCGTGATGAAGTTTGCCTTTCTTTTTACTGCATGACTGTAACGGTCTGACAGTTGGGTGTGAGGGGTGCCGGTGATTTTGGTTGCATGCTTGATGATTCATGTGAGTTTGTTCTTGGATAAAATTTTCTTTTTTTCTTTTTTCTCTCATATCCTAAAGGATTGAAATTATATTTTGTAATAATTTCATATAAAAAATAAAATAAAATAAAAAGGCCCGAATCAACTGGTGTTCAAATTCTAAACTGTAACTTTGATCACACATTATGTCTACTGCGACTGTTTCAAAGATAGATTATTGACTGATCATTACAGCATATAAAGGGAATTGCGTGACTAAATTAGACGGAATATTTTTTAATTGATTAACTTGGAGAATGTGTATCTTTTCTCTAGAGGTGCCCAGGGTTTCAGTAGAGCCTCGGAATCAAACCTTTGCAGCAGGAGATGAAATGAGGATCAGATGCTCGGCCAGCGGCTACCCTCCACCCCGTCTCGTCTGGACCCACAATGACATGTTCATCATGGCATCCAGCAGGTGAAACCATCTTGTTTGACATGAATAGATTTAAAGACTTTTATCTGAATTATGTTTCTGTTTTACTTTTTCTCTCTCCGATTTTTCCAGACATTGCCCCATGTGCACATTTTGATCACGCTGAAATGAAAATAATGAATCTTGTGTGTGTTCAGACACAGGATGACTTCGGATGGCACCCTGATTGTAAGAAACATGGAGAATAAGGATGGAGGAGTGTATGGCTGCCTGGCCAGCAACAAGGCTGGGACAGACTCAGTGACCTCCATCCTCACTTACATTGGTGAGTACCACAGAGCACATGCATCCATTCATTAAGATAAGATAAGATAATCCTTTATTACTCCGACAACGTGGACATTTGCAGTGTTACAGCCGCAAATTAGCCAGTGCAACAACAAGTGGAAGTAAAGAAAAGCAAGATATAATTAAAAAGTAAACAGTACAACAATATAATAAGTAAGTAAACAGTAAAAATCAAAGAGTAGTAGACTGAATGAATAATTAGCCATATGTTAGTCTTTAAGCCAAAGTATACATAAATTAGCATTTCTCTTATTTGGGCCACTATCCTTTCCTGACCTAAGACTAAGGGAGAGACAGAACTAAGATTTATCTCCAGAGGCCATTCTGAACTTCAATGTTAAACAAAGGTTTTTGTCAGGAAAAGAATACATTTTCAGAAAAATAAGACGAGACAAACAAACAGCTTGAAAAAGAAATAAGAAACGGTTCATTTCTGAAGGCGAATCACCAAACACAAACTTGTACAAACCTCTACATAACATATACACTGATGTTGACCTCTTATCCTTTTGAGGGTCATGGAGGGCTGAAGCTAATCCCAGCTGACATTGGGCAAGAGTACTCCCTTGACATGTCTCCAGTCACTGACAGGGCTAACACACAGAGATAGATAAATAAACAAACGTTTACCTAAACTGCATTATGCACCTCCATACTGTATGCACTGCATTTGAATTAGCTTTCATCATACTGATGTTCTGTCTATTGTTCAACAACTCTCCTTTCCTAGAATCTCCTGTGGTGACAGTGGCTTTGAGCCATATTCTCATTGGCGTTGGAGAAACCACAGTGATGGCCTGTTCTGCATCTGGAACCCCACAGCCGGGCATTTGGTGGTACAAAGGTAACATCTTAAAAAGTTAAAGTAAAGTAAAACAAAATAACTAACAATATATGCATGTTATGGAAGAAAACAAACAAACATGAAAAAATAATACAGGCTAAAATTAATTTACAAAAAGATTATTGCGGCCGCTGATAGCACCATGAACTGTGCATCTATGACAAACGCTATCTGTCCCGTCTCAAGGTGGCAGGACAGTAGTTGTAGTTTTCTATTAGCGCTGATCTTTTTGAATTGCACTGATTTGAGAAGTTTAGTTTTTTTCCCACTATTTTCTCACACAATCCAAATAAAAACCCAGCTGACCACACTCCACTGTTGCATTTGTTATAATTGCTAGGTGATGTCCAGCTGCACTCATCCTCCTTCTTGGACGTGGACACGTTAGGAGGTACACTGACAATCAAGGAGACCCAACATGTCGATGCTGGAGATTACACCTGTGTAGCTGTCAATGCTGCTGGCACCTCGTCAGCAAAGACCTCTCTCGATGTCGGAGGTGAGACCAAGTTTAGTTAACCTTGTAAAAGCACTACTCAGTATAATGAACCCAGAATAAAAATGGAATAAATAGGTAGATTACTACTTGTGTAGCTTTACCACAGCTTTGAATGTGCAGACTGCAGAGTTTGGTAGTGTAGCTGTTTCATAGTATGCCTCTTAGACCCCTAAAAGGTCAATGAATTGGTTGTTATGGTTCACAGTTTACACTAGTGTGTGATGTCTGCGTATAATGATACAAAGGCTGCTTTGGTGCAGTTAATGAACAATGCCTTTGCCAGGCTAAGAAATAGAACGTGTCTGGTTTACATCTAAACAGGTAAAACAAGTGTCAATGTTCATGTGTGGTTACCTGAGCAAGCTAGACTTGTGCACATGCACAAACTATAATTATAGCTGGAATTTATAACAGTACAACACATACCCAGAGGTCTGTAAATATGTTGTGAATAATGCATACATACATTTCTGCTGTTCTGAATCCACACATATGCAACCTCAAAATGTGCAATATTAAAAATAATAAATGTGTAAGATATATAAATGAACCAACACTTTTTTTTAAATAAGATATTCTTAAAATTGTGTTATTTAATCATTAATTTTTATAATAACTGCATTTTATTGGATAACATTTAATTCAAAAATTACTTTTTCTTTAAAAAAAATCTGTTTTTATTTAATTATGGAATTTTTCACAACTGTTGTAAAAAGTGAGATTATGAAATAATAATAGACAGGAAATACAAGTGTTATTGGGGAAAAAGCCATAAAAGCAAACTTTTGCAAAATTTCTAATATCAAATAAAAATGAATTCATATAAAAACAAAACTATTGTATACTATATATTTTCCACAATCTATTCATGTTTTTATTTATTTCATAATTCTTTTTTTATGTATTTAATATTGAACACTCTGGAGCTCCGTATATACAAAGTTCAGTATATCTGTTTCTAAAATCAGTAGTGAGACAACCCAATCTTACATGATGGACAGCTTCTGTGTCTGTAGAATGCATTACAGATGAATGGGTATCCCCTAAACTTTTTGACCTTTTCCATCTTCATCCTTGATCGTTCCAGCCGCACCCAAGTTCACACGAGAGCCATTAGATGTGGGGTCAGACATCGGCTCCAATGTGACCCTACTGTGCCTCGTCCAAGGTCACCCCGAACCCCAGGTCACCTGGAGGAGAGAGGATGGACTTCCAATTTTCAACAGGCCCCACGTACAAGGCACTATTACACAGAGCAGGGGAGCTCTACATATCACCTGTGAGTGGCATATACACATTACACATGTAAATGCTCTATGTTTTTTGCCATAAATATCCTCTTTTCTCTCAGACCTGTGGGTGGAGGATGAAGGATTATATGTCTGTGAGGCTCAAAACCACTTTGGCAGGATCCAGGGCCAGGCCAGAATCACTGTGACTGGACTGGGTAAGTGCAACATTTAAGAAGTCTTGCCTCTGTGATTCTCTTTGTATTTGTCTCTCCCTCTAAGATCAACAAGTACTGGCTCATAATCTCTTCTCTCTTTATTATTAATTAAAGTTAAACTTAAAGGGAAATTTATAATGGTTTGCATGCAATATGTTTAGTGGAAATGAAGAAAGGACACTCATGTTGCTAAACTGAAAAAGTGTTCAGATACTGTAGGCCTGTCTGCCTTGAAATGTCTTTGCAATTCAAAGACGATATACGATAATACACACTCAGACACTTACATGTGCTTACGTTACTTTTTGCTGAATATGCAGTTTTCTGAGTATGTCTAATCGAAGATCATATCTACTTTCCATATCCAGTAAATTTTCTAAAAAAACATACAGTACCTGCAGCTGTCTGTGTGTGTGTGTGTGTGTGTGTGTGTGTGTGGGTGTGTGGGTGTGTGTGTGTGTGTATGTGTGTGTGTGTGTGTGTGTGTGTGTGTGTGTGTCTGTTTCAGTCTTACACGTGAGTGTGAGTTCATTAGCACATTTCAGTGGGTGTGTTTGAACACATGGGCCTTGTTAACCACTGTTTCTGTTTCACCGTTTTCTTTACAGTGGAAACACACTGAGCTCTTATATGTGGGCCAAAGGTTAGAAACCACAGACCCACCCAGATGACATATATTACTGCCCCACTGCCCCATTTCCCTACTGACAATATTATCTCATGAGACGCACACAATGTATGGCGTGTGTGTGTGTGTGTGTGTGTGTGTGTGTGTGTGTGTGTGTGTGTGTGTGTGTGTGTGTGTGTGTGTTTGTGTGTGTGTGTGTGTGTGTGTGTGTGTGTGTGTGTGTGTCTGAGAGGTTCTCAGGCCAGTCAGAGCGGTAGTCAAATTCCTCTTGTCGACACCCTGTTGTCACAGCCCCCACGGATGACATCAGTATTGTTCTGTATGAACAAAGCCAAACCACTTGGACACATTTGATGTCATTAAGTGTTTGGTGTTTATATATGTATTGTGTATAGGTATGCATATGTGAGGGAAGAAATAGGTGTGTTGATACTTTTAGCAGCTGTGGAATATGTATAATGTATATGCTGTATTGTTGGTGTATGTATAGCAACCGAGCATTACCTATTCATCATACAGTACACACACACCCCTTACACATGTGCTTCCTTTGAGCTTTGGCAGAGGTAAAAACCTTTTTTATTTAAAGTGATAAATATACAAAAATGTATACAGAACATATGCAGACTCGCTATCAACATATGTAGATAAATAGATGCAATAAATAAACAAAATGAAATAGAAATAGAGAGAAAGGACTAAATGCAGCAAACTAATAATAATAACACAAGTTTACATACCCAATTTCACTGTAAGTGACAATGACAGTATGATCAGTAACTGAAATAATAGCATTACAGTTAGAGGTAAAGACCTTTTATCATTAGCATATCATTTTTGTCTGAAATAAATATACCCACACTTTTTTTTATACATGACAGCAAATTTGAAACATTTGTCATATTTTCTGCGTGTTACGACTGTTTGGGCGAGTTTCTTTGTGAGGATAATTGCTTGCATGGTATCCACAGTCTCGCCTGTCATTGCGATGAGTCCGACTGTGATCAGTGTGATCGAGGACCAGCAGGTGACTTTGCCCTGTGTGCTTTTGGCCGGGAATCCGCTGCCTGAGAGGCAGTGGCTGCACAACTACGGCTTGGTGAGGACACAAAGAGGACATTTGCAGTTTTTAAATGATTTTCATGTCTGTATTTTATTTTTTAAATAGCCATGATTTGATTTGAACCAATTTAACCTAAAAAAAAAAAAACCTTTCAGATGACCTCAGACCAGTATGTGACAGTGAGGAGGGACGGCAGTCTGCATATTGAAAGAGTCCGGCTGGATGATGCCGGTGACTACACCTGTTTGTCTGAAAACGCTATTGGGGCCACCAACCATACCACCACTGTCAACGTCTATGGTAATGTAGAAAAACGTACATGCAAACCAACTATAAACAGACATGCATATGCACAAAAATGAGGAAAAACACAATAGTTTGGTCTTCAAGGTACCTTGTTGAGTTCATGAGCACTAGCTGGACCCATGTTATGTGAATAATTGGAAGAACATTTATTATTTCTGCTGACTGTATAGGGCCATAGTGCAAATGTGTAGTTTATGCTAATGTTAGGTATGTTTACCATATTATTATATTATTATGTTTATATGCCATTTTATCTCCATCTGGAACATCTCATCAGTTGCTACCTAGACCTGCTTAAATGTCTCCTTTCACTGCAGAGGGCTCTTAACCTCATGAATAGGATTATCTTTGAGGTTGCATTAAAACCAGCAGCAGCTGAAGGTAATGGCAGAGTTTGGATCACAGTGAGAGGGGAAAATGTGTTCTCCATTTATTCTAAAGTCAGTCATTGCCAGATTCTACCAACTTAAATAGAAATTGTCCTCAGCAAGTACGTAAAAGTTTCCTCATGAAATTCGGTCAATCCTTTTCAGCTGTCCATACACGAAGCACTGGACATGTACTGCATGTAGGTCAGTGTACAGTGGTGGGCCGTGCATTTCACACCTAGGCCTTCAGTGATGTCCTACACAGTCCTACCTGAATTATTCCACCTCTTAATACCATCATTATGACTCCATGGCTCTAGAAACTATACATTTAGACAGAAATGCAGTATAACCGGGCGTTGCATCACTCTAACAACAGTTATATTAATATTTCTGAAACATTTAGTTGTAAATAGCAGGCATTCCCAGCAGTACAATGTGCAGTGCCTCTCGGAGGCTGTGAGCCGGGGGTACCGCTCGTAGTTAGTGATTTAAAAGTGTCGGACAAACCCTTTTCCCGGCTGTGATAGGCTCGCTAGCGTTGGGGTTGGCTGTTCTCTTCTCACGATGTCTAGCTTTTCTTGGAAAGTTTGTCTTGAAAATGGCGTTATAATTATATCTGCAACCAAATCGATCTCTTCTCCTCCTTCAGCCATTGTGGGTAGAAAAACAGCTTGTAGAAATCTACACAAATTAGCTCGTTCAAAGTTTGCTAGCTCTGCATAGCTCTGCCTCTCAATAGTGCGTATCCAATCAAAAGACGTGGACGTGCTGACGTTATCGTACGCCTTCTAGCTGGCCCCGGTGTCCCCAACTCGAAATCTGTTTGGTTAACGCCACAGTTTTGTCTCCGTTCACTTTAAGCGACAGGCACCCGCACTGTTGATTCTGAAGGCCTCAGGGCAGATTTCTTGGACCCTAGGCAACACATCATGGCTGAAATATGATTGGATAAAAGCTCTAACATAAAGGCCAGACCTACAAATCTCGATCTGAGGCTGGAAGCAGCGCAACCAAGAGGAAAGCTATGAAATGAAGAGAATAGACTATGGGGAATAATTTAATACATATTTGTGGAAAAAATATATCAAAATTAAATTTATATTCTGATGATGTTTAGGCCAGCAGAGAAGGCCTTGCTGGCCCTGACGGCCCGCCACTGTCAGTGTATAGTTACATTTGCCAATACCTATGAGAGCATACATAATGCAAAGTACATGCAAAGAGTGCAGAAAGAAGATCGCCATGCAATACTGGTTCGTACTGTACACTTTGTGTGATTTTGTTGTTTAGTTGAATCACATTTTTCATTTCCAAGAAGCTGCTCCAAGCCTCCCAGGGTTGATCTTTTCTGCAGATTCCTGGTGGCGTAAACACACAACAAAAAAAGACAGATAGAGAAGGAGGGAGGGAAACACACACAGACATCTTTACAACCACTAGATTTAGTTTGTATTCATAAACAAAACAATATTAGACTAACTGTGTCTTATATTTTTTCTTATGCTTCCAGTGATTCCTACAATTCAGTATGGCCCTCAGGTGTTCAGCACAATTGAGGGCACACCCATCACCCTGCCCTGCCGTGCCAGTGGAGTACCCACCCCGGACATTACCTGGGCCAAGGTATAGTATTGGCATTACCTATTTTAGTAGAAAGTCAGAGCCACTACTCTGCTTACAGTGGTGTTCTGTTTTCCTGCCACGGAAGAACTTTATTCTCTCCAGATATGGAAAATTATAAAAGAGAAACCACATGAAAATGTATGTCAAATATATAACAGCCAAGATTGCGCATGTTGCAACACATTTTGGCCCAATATCACCCAGATGAGACTCCGCAACATGCAACATTGGGAAAGCTCAATTTACAAAGTAAGCAATGTCATGACATCCCAAAGTCTTAATTATTTATTGACAGCTTCACATGTCTATGAGACATTTTATGATGTCTTGACTCACAAACTCCCTGCACAAATACACCTCTTAACTCTTTACGTATAAGTGAATGCTGTTATGTAGCTCATTTAGACTTGGCATGTATATTCATGTAGTGTGGTTGTTCAGTTTTGGGCAGAGCTGAGCTCAACTTGAAATAGTCCAGATGTGGATGCACTGTTTTCAACTACAAGGAAACGGGTCCTTTTTGTTGTTTTGTGTCAGGGTTGCTATATATATTTAGCTCTTTTGATGGGCTCTGGTAAGACAATAGCACATGATAGAAAACATATCTGTGTGTCTGTGTGAGGATACATGTGTGTTCCTCGTGCTGCTCCGTGAAATTTGCTCTGCCTGTGTCCATTAGCCTTTGCAGTGTTCTCGGTCATTACATGTGCACTGTTGTGTGTTAGTGTGTACGATAAGCCTCTGTGTGTATGTGGACAGTTCCTCCCTCTTTTCCATCTTTTTAATGCTAGTTTCTCTGAGTTGTAAAAGCGATGCTGTTAAAGTGAACAGGGCTACAGGGACATATGAAACTAGACCCTGCTAAGTTTTGCACCAGCTGTTAAGATGTGATTCCCTCGGATTCCCTCGCAGTTCTGTATATCATCAATCATGTCAAGTCAAGTAAGTCATGTCAGATCCAAAAGGACAGTCAACAGATGATACAAATGACATTTACTTTGTGTTTTGGTTTATTTGATTGTATAACTATTAACATTTGTATTCAAAGCCTATTTATTCAACAGCGGGAAGAAAAGCAAATCATACATTTAAGGACACTTAGTAGGTTAAAGCAGACTCTTAGCTTGGACATCATGTCAAGTGTTAATAAAGCTGAGTTAATGAAACAAACTGTGGCCCCTGCCCTTTCCCTGCTGTGATTTGTTTTGTAGGGTGGGAAGCTGCTGTACTTGGGTGGTCCAGCTTTCTCCCTGGATTCTGACAACAGCCTCCTCATCACCTCCCCCTCTGGAAATGAGACCGGAGAGTTCATCTGCACAGCTACCAATGCTGCCGGCCACGCCTCCAGGAAGGTTCAGCTCACTGTCTATGGTAAGCCTCAACACCAGCTAAAGACTGGATGTTATACGTAGTATTTAACTTCAACAATTTCTTATTCAATTAAGTCACTTTAGTCACAAATTTAGCAAGAAAATGACTCAAAGACACTCACAAAACAGGAGCTAATCATCATTATTTTGGCTTAATGGTTTCAATTTAATTGTAGAATATGTGACCATGTGCAGGTTTAGTGTCCTCAATGACTGTTGTTGATTCATAAAGCCAATCTTAAGGCCAAACTTCTAATCTTTGATGTCTCTAAAACCTGTAGTCACTTTACAGTCATGGCCCATTTTCTAAAGCAATTGTATACAGGTGTGAAAATGGGAAGCGCACCAAGCAAGTCATTGACTCCACTTTCCTCACAGTTCTACTTGTGCTACTGTCCATGTTCAATGCTCAAATGCTCCGATCGTCTCTGTGTTGGCAGTGATGGAGGAGGTGAAGGTGGTTTTCAGAAAATGAGCCATCCTGCTTTCCACTTTTTAATTTAACTGGTAAACATTAAAGTAACCTGGGTGTCAGCTATAAATTCAGGAAAATGTTCCTGCACAAAGTCACAAGTTGGCACATAAATGCATTATGAGCAATGGCAGATACGGTCAGAGAGGAAGGAACCATTCCAACACACTCATTGCAACAAGAGCAATTATATCAAAATCTCTTGTTGTCTTTTTCTCTTTAGAAATGAACCCTTTTTTGCATCTTTGTACTTTATTTATACATTGTCTTTAATTGTCACATACAGAATATATCTAGGAACATTGAATTGAGTCGTTGTTTCTTCGTATGTATGTTCAGTCCGTCCTAGATCCAATGTTGGTGGCGCCGGAGGCTCAGCAGAGCCAATGAAAATGTCAGTGATTGAGGGCGAGGACTCCATTTTGCCATGTGAGGTCCACAGCGTCCCACCTCCCACCATAAGTTGGGCCAAGGAGAGGCAGCTCATCTCCCCTTTCTCTCCCAGGTAAAACACATACAGAACCACACACAGCGCTGATGTTGTTCATTGTTAATCCAACAACCCCTTGTACACCGCTGAGCCGCAGTATTTAAGCCATTTTTCACTAAAATCGCCCTTATTTTTTCAGACCTTGCTGCTTAAAATACACCACCATGAATAATATTGTCCATTAAATATAAATAAACACTTGATAACATCATATCATCTTGGCTGTAACCTTAAAGTTAGATTTGAGGTTCTAAAAGGCTAAGAGAACCTCCGTGCTGTATCTCGGAACCGTTCATAACCTCAGGGTAGAGTTTGTGGTTTTCTAAAATGAATGAGTAATCATACTCTTCCCTGTGATCTGTTGTACCTACTGTCACAGCAGCTGTAATAGTGGTTGCTGGTGGATTAGTAAGAATTATCTAAGAGAGTCAGAGTATCTGTTTACTGAAATGACTGAATAAGTCATTGAGTGGAAAACAATCAGTATGTGTTTATGCTTGATTTGTAATTAAAAGCTTTTGCAAGAATGACTTTCACTGTACAGTTACGTTTGTGTGTGTGTGTGTGTGTGTGTGTGTGTGTGTGTGTGTGTGTGTGTGTGTGTGTGTGTGTGTGTGTGTGTGTGTGTGTGTGTGTGTGTTTCCTCCCAGGCACACTCAGCTTCCGTCAGGCTCTATGAAGATCTTGAAGACCAGAGTGTCAGACAGTGGACTTTATGTGTGTGTTGCCTTGAATATTGCTGGCAACTTCACACAGTCCATTGATTTGAGTGTTTTGGGTAAGTTCAAAGACCACTACTAACAAAGGTTTAATAATGATATTATAAAGGGTTCTTGAGCAACAATAGAAACCTTTTGAATGTTAGGAGTCCTGTTTGTTTTTGTTTTAATGTTTCTGAATGAATTCATTACATTTGTGATTTTCATCCCTGTCATGTAATTGATTTTGTCTGAAATAGCTGAAAAGCATTGAAAACTACCCATTACTCATACATAACCCAAGAGAGTTGAGAGATTCTCTTGCAGTCTAGACCTACTGTCATTTCGGATTACATAGAAAATCTTCTGAATGACAAAAGCACATAAACTGAAGAAGCTTAACTTCCAGGACATTGCACCTGTATGATAAATAACTTGCAGATGTAGAAGAAGTAATAAAGCTTTTTAAATCTGGTCCTCTGTCATCTGCAGTGCCCCCCAGTATCCAGGCTGGCCCCAGAGTAATCAAGGTGCCGGTGGGTTACCCTGTGGAGCTGCCCTGTGTGGTGCGAGGTGTCCCAGAGCCCATCCTCCTCTGGACAAAGGATGGTCAGAGCTACCCAGTATCACCTGACGGCAGCCTGGTATTGAGAAATGTGGGTCTGGCTGACGAAGGAATTTACACCTGCTCAGCCGCCAACACTGCAGGCAGAGACGAGGCTCAAATTCGGCTTCTTGTGCAAGGTTGGTTTTAGTTGTCTTGATCCTACAGACGTGCACTGTGTTCCTGATATGTATGTGTGCTAAAATGTTTTCAGAGTTGTATATGTCAATTTAAGTTTGATTAAACCAAATTACAAAAAGAAAATGTCCTTTTCCGACTGTCTTGTGTGACTTTAGTTTAAAAAAGTAAAACCACGTCTAATAATGCAAAGTGTTTTTAGTTATTCATGGCAGGAAAACATTACTGTGTGGATCAGGTATCTGCAGCACAAAACATTGTACACATGCATACTAAAACTGCTACAAAACTATCCACCTAGATGTTACATGCTAGATGCTTTCTATTGTGTAAAAGTATATTTTGCAGTGTGTATTTGACCTTGATAATTAATCTGTGTGTTTTCAGTACCCCCTGTGGTCGAGATATTGGAGCCCCCCTTCAACAGTCCTCTGCAGGAGAGAGTTGCAAACCAGCGTATTGCTTTCCCCTGCCCTGCCAAAGGTAATGGATCTTTCCTCCCAGCCCCTGATTTTATGAAAAAGAAGATGATTGAACAATTTGTTCCCCTTTGCAGGGTAACAGAACTTACCTACACTCCTATCAAATGTGAATTTTAGTGAGACAAAGTTACTTCTGCTAAATGTATAATCTATAATTTTGCAAACAATGATGACTATGTCAAGTATAATACATCATTTTCTAACTGCCAATGGTTTATTTTTTACATTTTATCCTTCTTCTCTGCTTCAGGTCTTCCTAAGCCAGTGATTCGATGGTCGCGTAATGGCCAGGAGCTGATAGGTAATGAGCCAGGTGTGTCCATCCTGGAGGACGGTACACTGCTGATTCTGGCTTCTGTGTCACCGCTGGACAACGGAGAGTATGTCTGTGCAGCCGTGAATGATGCTGGATCCACTGAGAGGAAGTACCAGCTCAAAGTTAATGGTGATTGACCTGTTCTTTATATTTCTGACCTTTGACTTTGGACTAGGTTTACCAGCTCAAACAAAGTCGTCATCACTGAAAACATTACTTTCTATCTTATATTTTGCATACATTTGATTCTGTGCAAACTAATGCTTAAAACTCAACGTTGACACCTCCACAGTGCCCCCACTTTTCCGTGATGGGGAAACGTCAGGCAACGTGTCGCTGGTCCTGAGCCAGTCCACCAACTTGGTGTGTGATGTCATAGGAAGTCCAACCCCTGTCATCACCTGGTACAAGGATGGGACTCCTGTAGGTGAAATCCCATTGAATAAGCTGTTAACATGGATTTTACTCTAAACATTTTGACAGTTTTCATTCACTTTTTATTGTTTGTTCAAATGTTAGTACTTTTTGAAAGTAAATAAGCACATCAAAGACACTTTCAGAGAGATTAGAGGAATACTTCACCCCCAAAATGATCATTTGTATATCAATTACTAGCCCTGTGTTATCTTGAATTCTTGAAAAAGTTTAGTTTTTCTTGCATGCCTCCACGTTGCAAGAAGAATCCAAAATGAATTTAAATAAAGCAACAGAGCACGTGCAGTTCAAGACGTCAAGTTCATCCAGTCGTATGCTCAATAATACCCAAACGCATGCATTTTTACTAAACCTTACTATTTAAAAAAATTATTCTGGTGGCAAAGTATTACTTTGAATAACATTCTGCCTTATAATTTGCATAACCTATACTTAAACTGTGGTCCAATAAATCATCTACAAGGATTGGATCACAACTCTACATGCATATAAGTAATTAGAAATTATAATGGTCATTTATTAATGAAAGTGCTCATAAAGACTGAATGAGCACTGATCACAGGGTACACTGTCCAACAGACCTGAAACCAGTGTGTGTGTGTGTGTGTGTGTGTGTGTGTGTGTGTGTGTGTGTGTGTGTGTGTGTGTGTGTGTGTGTGTGTGTGTGTGTGTGTGTGTGTGTGTGTGTGTGTGTGTGTGTGTGTGTGTGTGTGCAACAAAGACCAGACAGGCCAGCCATGGTGGCAGCATGGTCAAAGCAGTAATGACAGAATAATTATGATAAATTGATGCGAGAACAAAGAGTTAGCACTTTGCTGTAACATCCCGTTGGCTGGCTGCTTTTTGTTTCCTTGGCTGTCTTACAAATGATTACTGCTCGGCACAGATGGGAAAATCAGAGCACTTACTTTAATCTGCTAATTATGAGCAATCTAACGAAAGATTATCTCTGAATGTTTTTGGCTCTAAGCAACAATAAAAAACATTTCATGTTTCGTTAATTAGATTTCTCAGCTGAATAGATCTTAAGCTCTTAGACAGCAGTTGTTTTTCATGCCTGAATTGTAGACTGCAGCTTTTTCTTTTTTTGTTTAGGTCCTTTTATCATGATGTCTTACAATAAGCCCCATAATTACTGTCAGGCAGTATTTCCCTAACTGTAACTTATGCTGTTGTTTTGGCTTTTGTGTTTGATTTGATTTATTTATGTTGATCGACAGGTAGTTTCTAGTAACAGCATCCAGATTCTTGACATGGGAAAAACCCTGAGACTCCTGAAGGCAGCGACATCAAACGCAGGCAGCTACAGCTGTAAAGCGATCAACATCGCTGGCAGCACAGAAAAGGACTTCTTCCTGGATGTACTGGGTGAGTAAGGGCAGTGAGCAGTTGTCTATAGAAACTCCAAGTATTACTGGGAAAGAGATATATGCAGAGTTGTGGACATACAGGACTTAAAATTAATACCACATTAATGGAAAACAACTTTTTGATACATAAAAGCAGCAATATATGCAGGATTCTGATGCGTCAGCTAATATACAATCATATTCCCCCCCTGTGCTCCAGTCCCTCCCACCATTGTAGGGTCCGGCTCTCCTCAAGATGTTTCAGCTATTGTCAAACAGGAAATAAGTCTGGAGTGCAAGGTACAAGGATTGCCCTTTCCCACAATCCAGTGGTACAAGGACAGGAAGTAAGTGCCTTCCAATAATATAATATTTACTATTATGGTTCAAATGATCAAACTAGTTGATCATGATGTGTTAAACTTCTGTTTCTAGGCTGGTGTTTCTTGGGGATCCCAACCTAGAGGTCACCAACAGGGGTCAGGTTTTGAAGATAAAAAATGCCCGTCTTGGAGACAAGGCCCGTTACCAGTGTAGTGCCGTGAATACAGCCGGCAAACAGTCCAAAGACTTCATCCTCAGTGTCTACGGTGAGTTTTGACAGATCCTACGCAGTGAGGTACTTAACTGCAAAGCCTGCTCTTTATATGCTAACCTAACATGACCAAATACAGCTGAATTAGAAATCTCAGATTCATAATTGTTGTGCTATTGTTCCAGTGCCCCCCTCTATCAAAGGTTTTAACATGACCACAGAGGTCACAGCCTTGCTGAACACGGCGGTAACTCTGGAGTGTGAGGCACGCGGAGTGCCGCTTCCCACCATCACCTGGTACCGAAACGGAGAGGCCATCCTGTCCAACCGACAGGTTCAGTATGTTGAGCGAGGCCACTACCTGAAGATCCCTCGGACGCAGGCATCAGATGCCGGCCAGTACACCTGCAAGGTGACCAGTGTGGCCGGGAGCGCTGAGAAGAGCTTTGAACTGGACGTCTACTGTAAGAACCTGACCTCACATCTGATAATCTATACACATTTTCTTTTTTTCTGCGCTGTATGTCAGCTTGAAACAAAAGCTTTTAGAGACTCATTTTATGTGATTTAGAAAATCGAGAGCACATTGTGACATTTAATCAGGTTTCCGAGACTTAAGGCATTTGGTTTCACTCACAGAGCATAAAGACATTTGCAGCAGTCCAGAATAATGGCAAACAGCTGTGGATATTTGGCAAACTATTTAATGTGAAAACAAAATCCTTGATCCACGAAGAGCACAAAAATGGATACAGTGTGGAGGACTTAATGCATAAAGCAATTTTACATGTTGGCTGATGAAAGCCTTGAGTGTGAGATAAGAGATAAGAGATAAGAAATCAATCAAGCAGAAAAGTCCTCGAAGCTTTAACCCTCCTTTTCTACTGTTCCTTTTTTTATGCATCTTCCCCCCCAGTGCCTCCTACCATTGCAGGGGGTGATGACGGTCCAACTGAAAGGAAAGTGGTCCTCAGTAAGCCTCTGATTCTGGAGTGTGAGGCTGGGGGACACCCTCCCCCCTCCCTGACATGGCTGAAGGACGGAGTTCCTGTGCGCGATGGTGAAAGTGTCCGTCTTCTCGAGCAGGGGAGTAAAATAGAAATTCTTTCAGCCATGGTGTCAGACTCGGGACGTTATATCTGCGTGGCTACAAGCATCGCTGGAGAGAAGGAGGTCAAATACGACGTCAAGGTTTTAGGTATAGAAACACACAGAAATAGCTACAGTATATACTATACTGTCACTAACATGCACAGCACAGACACAAACTAACAAGCCCTTGACTGGAAAACAAGTGGGCTATCTCTGTTCGTTAAAAGTACCTACAATGCCTTTTTTAATTTTGTGAAGTATAACTTTGGTTGACTTGTTTGTGTGCATGCATGTGGCCATAAAGCTAAATGAACTGTAATGTAATGTAATATAATCATTCTGAAGCCTTGACTCTCTGCTCTTTCCACATACATCTCTTTGAACCTCAATTCTAGTTAGTTCTTTAATCAAATTGTTAGTGAAAATAAATAAAGATTTTTCTCCCCGCATAGTAAATGAAGAGCAGTTCAGCATTTAGTTCAAAAGAGATAAAAGCCAAACATTTGATTCAGCCTATGCCAGTTACAAAGACATCAGAGAGAAAAGACTTCAGAGAAGGTTGTTACTTTAAGTGTTCACCCAGTTACAAGTGTTTTATAGCTCCTAATTGCCAGGATATCTGTTTAGGACTTATCTTGGTCCAGGTTACTTAAGTCAGCACTGTAATGTGTAGAGCATTGGGGCTTGAGCTGTCATCATATGTTAGAAACTATCCTGAAAGCACTCTCTATATGGCTCCAAGTGCGACTGCGATAAGTCATGTTCGTAAAAAGTTGATTTACTTTGATGTATTTCTACCTGTAGCTCTTTCACAATGCTTATCATTAAAGCAGTTCTTTCTCCTGGTTATGAAACAGGTTGCACCAACTGCATGCAGCCTGTCATGTTTAGTTTATCCCAGCTGGAAAATAATTGTACCGTTGTCGGCAGGATATAAACCTGCACGGGGGGATCCCAATGGAGTTCTAGTCCATCAGTTTCAGAGCAAGAAGATTTTATCTTTGTTTTCCTCATACCACTTATCAGCAACAGGAAGAATAGAAATAAGAAATCAAAGAAATGGAATAACTGTTCCAAAGTTGTGATAACTTTCATTTATTTTGATCTGTCTCAATATAAGCAAAAGTCCATTTTGAAATGACTCATGCAGTCCAATACAGTGAAATGTTACTTCAAAATGTCACAGACATTTATTTATTCCATCCTAGTTCCTCCTTTCATTGATGGATCTGATGACGTGACGGACAGCACGGTGATAATCAACAGCCCTTTGGAGCTGGAGTGTCATGCCACTGGAAACCCTGCACCTGTCATCACGTAAGATCTCCATCTCATGCAGACAGAAAGATTTAATACACGTGCATACACACATTCACTGTAACAACTTTCTTTTCCAGGTGGTATAAAGATGGTAAACCAGTTCGACAGGGTGAGGGGTTGAGGGTGGTAGCCAGCGGTCGACGGCTGGTTGTTTCCCGCGCTCAGGTCCCTGACACGGCTCGTTTTCAATGTGTGGCCACAAATGAAGCAGGAGACCACGAGAGGGACTTCAATGTGGTTGTCCATGGTAAAATCTTAAAATGCTATACTATGTTTTGCAGTAAAATGTTGTGTTTTCTGACAACAAATACTGTAAATATGATAGTTTTGCACAAACTGTAATTGTAATAAATGTAATTTGTGTTTTAAATGCAAGCCACAGGGATGCTCCCACATTGGGTAAATACTACTCTCTGCCTTTTTTCTGAATTTACTGTTAAGTGTAAAATGTTAGTAACTCTAACCTTCTCATCTCCCCAGTTCCTCCCTCCATTCGTACCACCGGGCCTGCTGAACGTTCAGTGGTTCTCCACAAGTCCGTCAGTCTGGAGTGCATCTCCAGCGGCATCCCTCTTCCAAGTATTACCTGGCTTAAAGATGGCCGACCTGTCGACACAACACAGGGGCACCTTAAGGTTGGTTCCCTGAATATTAATTAATTAATTGTTATCGGACATACCACTGGAGTAGACACATCTCAAGTCAAACCCTACATGTAGACTGATGCTCCTAAAATGCTCCGCACATTGTAAGTCGTTCAAAAACGTTCAATTGTTGCTGAATTTCACATGAATAAAAAAGAAATACACACAGTGTTTTGTTTCAGGATGGGCCTTGATGGATTATTTAAATCGCTGCAATACGTTGCAAGGCAAATGTGTTTTGTTTTTGTCTTTCTAAATGTCAATTACAGTTGACTCTTTAACTTTTGGCCTGTGGTTAGTTTTTAGCATTGAGGACTATGCCTAAAGACACAGAAATGAAGAATAGCATTAGTTCAGGCAAAGCACTGACGTCACGCTTGTGTTGGCTGATTGACATCAGCTGTTTGATTCTAAAACTGACCAATTCTTCCGACATGTAGAATATTTTATAATGGTGACATTTTAACACTCAAAGTCATTACCAGTCTGAATTATGTGCATCCTGTGTGTGTTTGTGCTTGTATCTGTAACAGCTGGAGTCGGCAGGCAGAATGCTGAAGGTCACAGAGGCAAGACTGGAGGATTCTGGGAGATACACCTGCCTAGCCACCAATGCAGCTGGTGAAGCCCAACAGCACGTACGGCTCAGTGTCCATGGTAACTTAAAGATACACACAGCACTATCTCTGCATGTTTCTGTCCCCTGTCTCACTCATCTCCTGGTCTCTGTCATATATACATGTCTCTGCTTTCTGTGTCGAGGGACAAGGTGGAGACAGGAGAGTATCATCTGATAAATTATTGCTCTTGTGTGTGTCGCTCAGAGCCTCCCAGTATTCCCTACTCTGGAGAGATCATCAACCAGACCATCCTGTCAGGCTTTCCCACTGAGCTTGAGTGCAAGGCCACAGGCAGCCCATTACCTGGTAAGACGGCTCACAAACTTCCGCTGCGCTCACTCGCAGGCTCCAGGGCGTAGTTTCCTCTGAGTGCTGTGCTTGAACTGGCTGTACTGCTGCTTTCCTTATCTCTAACCATTAATGGAACAGCAGAAAATGGATCTCACATGACTCCCTACAGGCAGCTTCACTCTCTTTCCGTTGCCTTCCTGTCCAGTGTACAAGTTCAGTACAGATAGGAAGTCACTTTCCAGTGGAATTCAACACTTAGGATGTTTCTGCATTTCGCAGCAGGTGTTTCACTCCAATAATATGTTAAACAATGTTGCATGTGAAAAGATTTTATTAGATTTTAATCATCATTGTCTATTGTAAGTCAGCTACTTTGCTTTGTTTGTCTTTACATGATTCAATAATTAAAACAAAATTGCAAAAGAGAACACATAAAGAATTATTTCTAAATATCTTTAAAAATGTTATAACTACAAATAGTCGCATACAAAAAACATTGTTACTAGTTTATGAAGCACTACATAGTAAAATAGGTCAACATATGTCAATGTCTCTGATCTGCTTCTGTGTTTTAAACTCTCCAGATCTTTAAGGTCACTTGGAAATGTTTTTCTTATTTGGAACAAAACATTGTGAAGCAGTGTGTCTTTTGAACGTCATTTTCATGTGTTCTTTGCTCTATGTAAAGCACTGTGAATTACCTTTGTGCTTCAGCTATCACTTGGTACAAAGATGGCCGACCGCTGACAAGTGCAGCTGGGGTGACTATGCTGAAGCGAGGCCAGGTGCTGGAGATTGAACGAGCTCAACTGTCTGATGCTGGGATATACAGATGTGTAGCGGTCAACCTGGCTGGAGTTGCTGAGATATCCCACAGCCTGCAGGTGTATGGTGAGTGCATACATTATACTGACATTTGCTGATTCTTTACGAAATCAGATAAGTAGACATCATAACAATGTTTCTTTATAATAGGGAGATGACTAAGTGACACAGAGTTAAGATATGATTCAATTATCCACCTTATCCAACTTCTTAACACTCCGGCAGCATTGAAGAATGTTCTGTATTTGAATAAATGTCATGCATTTTCGCAATGGCAATCATTTCCATTTCCTTCCTCGCAGTGCCTCCGGTCATCTCCAGCCAAGGTGGTACAGTAACAGTTGTGGTGAACGAAGCTGCCAGGCTGGCGTGTGAGGCCACCGGTGTTCCTCTGCCCAGCCTCACATGGCTTAAAGATGGCAGCCCCGTGGCAAGCGTTTCACATGGCATACAGGTGTATACACATTATTCTAAAGTCATATCACTATGATTATATAGATTTGAATTAAATGGCAAAATATGGCATAATGTCAAATTAGACAAGAATTCAATTAGACATATAGGTACCGTACATTATATGCCTACATTTTTATGAATAGGCATATCATGTGATGGTATTATTCTGTAGGTTTTGTTCATGGCTGTGATAGTGTGTGTGTGTGTGTGTGTGTGTGTGTGTGTGTGTGTGTGTGTGTGTGTGTGTGTGTGTGCGTGTGCGTGAGTGTGTGTGGTGTGTGTGTATCTGTGTGTGTGTGTGTGTGTGTGTGTGTGTTGTGTCTGACCTGTATCTGTCTCCCTCCCAGGTGTTGTCTGGTGGCAGAGTGCTGTCTCTGAACAGTGCTCTGGTTAGTGATACAGGCAGGTACACCTGTGTGGCTGTCAACGCCGGAGGAGAACAACATAGAGAGTACGACCTGAGGGTGTATGGTGAGTAAATCACTTTTTGTAATATTTGTTACATGTACTATATATATACTATACTACACACACACACACACACACATATATATATATATATATATATATAAAGTTTGGACACATTCACTCATTGTATATTATTTATGTATTAATTGAAAAAATAATTAGGAGACATTTGTTTCCTTTGGTAAGTTGTTGGCAGGCATGCTTGAAAGAAAAGTAGTTATGTTTAAATTCTTCTCCTTAGGACTTCCTGTTCATAACTTTAATGTATTTTCTTTGTTCTTTTGTTTTACTGAGTAATAGTGATGGCTGACTGTTTTTCAAACAGAGCACCAGATCCAGCACAAAACAATATTTGAAAAAGTCCTCGAGCAAAACATGTGGCTGGAGAGGAAGTCTGATTTGACTAAGTTTAGCATTTAAATAAACCATGTCAGTTTTCTACACAGAGCTGAGCTTGATGGCAGATCAGTTGTTATACAAGTCTGATCAAAGCTAATGTCACTGAGGTAATAGGAGACACGTAGTTTATATATAGAGTCTGTGCTTGTGTGTGTCTGTCCCTGTCTGTTTGAATGTATGTATGCAGACTACAAGCATCCACATGACATGCATTTCCTCAGAAAGATCAAAAGGAGCTTGTCTAGAGAAATAAAGGCAGATTTGTTGTGGTAATTGCTACCATTCTTCTGTAGCTTCCTGTGTCTGGCCAAAGGCTGAGCTGAGGGCCTGTTTCTGTCTTTCCCCAATGACCCTACTGCAGGGGAAATTGGCCAGCTGTCATTTTCTAGACCAGGCCAGATTCACCCAAAAAGGGGGGGACTATTCAGCCGATAAACAGAAGCTTAGATGAACAAAACTGCCACTTGACATAGATGTCAAGTGTTCTGTTAGAATAGAGACATTGTCATTAATGGGCTGGAGACCTCCAGACATTTCCTGAGTTGTTACACAAAATTGTCAACTAACTATTTCCCACTGTTTGCCTCTCTGTGGCTCAGAAGTCCCAGAAATGTTATAAGAAATCTAGTTAACCGGTCTCAGCGACATTTTGTTGTCACAGTCACAGTCACAGGCCACTAAAACATTCTTATGGGAATTTCTTTGCTCCAGAGTCATTATGCATCTCAGTGCATGTTAGCAATTTGCATGGAGATTAGGTTTCACAAACGTCTTGGATTTAAAGCTTCTCTGATTGTAATACCACAAACAAATGTTGAACTGGTTTGATGATGCTGTCATAGCCCAAGATAGAATTAGTGCTTAAAGAGCACCAGATGCTCAATTTAACAGAACATGTGCATCTCAGGAAGCGATTACTCTCTTAGCTTATGAGGTAATATGAAAAGTTTACAGCAATAACGATGGCCTAGCGGGCTAACTTTCACTCTCAATTAATGAAAAGAGCATTTGAGTAATGTATTAGGTGTCAAATTTTGTTTACATAATTGTCTTCAATCTGTCAGGGAAACATTTTCAGTAGCTTGCCTTCATGTCTGCCACAGTGCCGCCTAACATCAAGGGCGAGGAGGTGAATGCCACGGTGATGCTCGGTCGGCCAGTGGAGCTGCACTGTCAGAGCGATGCAATCCCTCCACCGACCCTCTCCTGGCGCAAAGATGGCCGCCCACTCTTCAGGAAGCCTGGTCTGACTCTCTCAGCGGATGGGAGTGTGCTCAAGGTATAACCACAGCGAGACTTTATGAAACGGTTTTCTAAATCTTTTTGATACGGCTTGAAGTACTCACTTTGTTGTAGGTGTTATATGTTTCTGTGGCTCCTCCTAATCAAAACCTTTGTCCTTTTACTATTCACCTTTTTTTATTTTCGTTTTAATATACTGTTTCTTGGCTATACAGTTTAGAGTTTGTCAGGGTATTGTTACCATATCTCATGATTTGTTTATGGATCTAATTGCTAGGTCGATAGTGCCCAGGTGCAGGATTCAGGCAGGTATTCCTGTGAAGCCACCAATGTTGCTGGGAAAACAGAGAAGAACTATAACCTCAATGTCTGGGGTGAGTCTATCTTCATTTTTTGGCTTAATTTGTTTGTTATTCTGCTCATAAGAATGTGTTTGTGTTTGTGTCTAAGAAGCTGATTCTGACGTTGATTTTGACAAAAATAAAACAACTCGCTATGAAAGACTGCATGGGCCTGTTACTATATTTACCTGTTTTTAAACTGACTACTTATAACATTTTCCCTATTTACATTTTATTTCCTCTTACATTTTCAAACATGTCACAGCACTGTGTTAGGTTTTGCTCGACTCACTTTCGTACTCAGTGAAATGCACCAGCATGTAACTTCAATGAGATGTGAGCGCCTCCTTTTGGTGTCCTGTCATTATTACAGTTTCTCCCAGTGTCCGTGGCTCAGAGGACGTGTCTCCTATGACTGTGGTGGAAGGAAGTCTCATCACCTTGGTGTGTGAGTCCAGTGGCATACCGCCCCCCAGCCTAACCTGGAGGAAGGACGGTAAGACAACAAGAGCAAAAGGAATTTGCTATATGGACATTGTGTGATGCACTGAACACTGTGTGGGTGACGTGTTTGAACACCATACCTAACCTGTGCTTTGTGTGTGTCCCAGGTTCTGAGCTTAAGTCGGACCAACGGGTCAGGGTTTTGTCAGGAGGTCGCCAGCTGCACATCTCCAGTGCTGAGAGGACAGATACAGCTTCCTACTCCTGCACAGCCTCCAGCGCAGCTGGCACCACTTCCAAGGAGTACAGCCTGCAGGTTTATGGTACGTGTGTGCCACCAGATCTGTGATCTAGAGATCAAAGTCATTTCAGTTGTTGTTTTGTCAGAGAACTCTAATCAGTTACAGGCTGGTAAATACTTGCTTTAAATAGTTAAGGGGATGCTGTTAATGGATTTTATATGTCGGGAAGCAACAGTTGTGTGTTGAGGATGTTAAAAGAGGAAGGAACAGTCCACAAAAAACTTCTTTATTATTCTTTATTTCTAGTATTTTGGACCAGGGCTTAGACTGAGTGTAAGACACTAAAGGGATGCTTACTTTAATAAAACAAAAATCAAGAGAAGCATGACAGTTACAATGTTTAAAATGACTAACACATAATGCAGATAACTGGATACACTTACGATGCAACTGTCAGTTTGACAGAAAGGTATACGTCTATGCAATAATAAAATCTATTAAATAATGTGGCACCATTGACAATACATATTTAATATATGTTAGCTGGGCTATAAGAGCTTAGCATCTCCTGAGGGAGCATGAACATCAACTCACTTGCTTCTCTCACTTCAGTCCGCCCTTCTATCAGACGCAGCGAGGGTGACACCAATAACGTTGCTGTGACAAAAGGAGGTGATGTGACCTTACAGTGTGCTGCAGAGGGCGTGCCACGACCAGCCGTCACATGGCTGAAAGATGGCCGGCCTATCACAGGCCAGCACGGTGCAAAGGTCCTGAATGAGGGGAGGCTGTTGCAGATTAAAGATGCTAAGGTGTCAGACACAGGACGCTACACCTGTATCGCTGTTAATGTGGCAGGACAGGCTGACAGCAGGCATGACATCAGTGTACATGGTATGAATTATCAAATGTTTTTTAAATGTGGTTCTTCACTTTGGAGAGTTACAGTCCATCTCAAGGTCTGACATTTTCCTTTCTGTCTTTTTCCCATATTTCCTCTCCCACTTGTTCAGTCCCACCTAGTATAATTGGTCAGGTGCAGTTGCCAGAAAATGTGAGTGTTGTAGTGAAGAACCCAGTTGCTCTGAGCTGCGAGGCTTCTGGCATCCCTCTTCCTGCCATCACCTGGCTGAAGGACGGTCGGCCAATCAATGTTACGAGCTCTGTGCGCGTGCTCTCAGGTGAGTTACTGCTTGACTTTCTGGGCTTGATAAACTTGATTAAAATGTCAATAGTGTTTTAAGCTTGACCACCCCATGTTGTATGTCACATCACATATCAAACATCTATACAATTATTTTTTTGTAGTGTCCCATTCATGAAGGAAAAGATTCAAGGAAAGCAAGCCACCAAGAATATGAATAATAGCCCAGATTTAAGTAACTTGAACTATTTTGCTTACTAGGTGGGTTTTAAAGGCCAAGCAGTTATAATACATCACAAGTAATTACATGTAATAATAGCATCATTGCAACTGGGGCCAAATTAAACAGGCAGAGATTTGTGAAAGAAAACAAACAGGAGCAATTGCTTTTAACTGTTTTTTTAAACAATTATATACAATGTATTAGGTGCTTCAAAATTAAACCCCTTAACCTAAACATACTACCTAAATCGCTTGTGCACAACTAAAAGTACCATTCTCCGCTAAGTTGGCGCATTTAAGCATGAGCTCAGGATAATGGGTAGTGATAGCCTAGTGGTCGTGAGTTCAATACCAGGCTGCCACCATTGTACCCCTGAGCAAGGTACTTAACCCTGAGTTGCTCCAGGGAGACTGTCCCTGTAGTTCAATGTAAGTCGCTTTGGATAAGAGCGTCTGCTAAATAATGTCAAGGTGTTGAGTTATGTGTGAGATGTAGTATAGGAGGTTATTTCAGTGCAGAGTTCACATTGTATGTTTGTCACATGTTCTCTCAGGAGAGTCTCATGAACCCTGTTAAGACAAAGTTGTTTTTAGAGACAGATGCAATTTGTCTTGAATCTCATTCAAAGTGATTTGTAAATGTTTTAACAGCTGTGAGCCCCAGAGTCTAAATTCTTTCTGTTAATTGATCCCAATTTTGTGGGGTGACTTACTTTCAACAGACTTTAAATGTTGTTTAAACATCCATGGTATGTTTTCCTTTTATATATATAAAAAAAAAGGGCAGGTTTATGCTGACAGCCTTTGAAAACACTATAACAATAAATAAATGGCGATGATTGGCTTCTCTAGGGGGCCGGAGCCTGCGTCTAATGCACGCTGCAGTAGAGGATGCTGGGAGGTACACCTGTATCGTGTCTAACAGCGCTGGAGAGGAAAAGAAGAACTTTGACCTCGACATCCTCGGTAAAGATAATATAAAGCTATTTTAATATTTTAACGCATCATATTGAATGAAAATGTCATCTTCACTAAACCGATTAAAATGCATTTCAATAAATACAATAAAAATCTGTCAGGTGTGAAAATGTGTTTATATTTATAGATCCTATGATTTAATTTAACACCAATCTGAAGAGATTTTAATGAATGGGAAGACAGTGAGAACCATGTAATTGATTTTCAGTCTGATTCAACAGTTCCACCAAGAATTGTGGACGAGGGAACTGTGGTGGATACTAAAGTCAAGGAGAAACACAACACTACTCTCACCTGTGAGGCCTCAGGTAAATGACATAATACATACATCTCCACATTGACGTCTAAATCACATGTTTTGCTGATGAAATTTCTCAATTTATTAAGGTAAATTACATTAATCTCTAACATCACCTAATAATTTGTCAGGTAACCCTGTACCAGAGATTAAATGGCTGAAAGATGGACAACTGTTAGTGCCTGACAGACGACACCAAGTTCTTTCTCATGGCCGTTTTCTTCAAATCTCTGGGGCCCAAATTGCAGACACCGGCAGGTACAGCTGCCTGGCATCCAACAGTGCAGGGGAACGCAGCCGGCACTTCAACCTCAATGTCCTGGGTACAAGCACAATGCTTTTGAATATTTAAGATCAATTTAGAGGGTGTTTTCTAGGTTTCATTTCTCTAATCTTTTTTGTTTTTTGCCAGTTTCTCCCACCATTGCCGGGTCAGGTCCTGACGGTTCTTCAGAGGAGGTGACAGTAACTCTGAGCAGCCCCACCTCTCTGGCGTGTGAAGTCCAATCCTACCCTCCTGCTCTCATCACTTGGCTCAAGGACGGCACGCCGTTTGAGTCCAGTCGCAATGTCAGAGTCCTTCCAGGTTTGAGATCATATTCACATAACAAGTCGAACTGAATAGAAAACAGTAGCACGGTACATCATTCATCACCCGTGCTTTCACAGGTGGGCGCACCCTGCAGATTCTCAATGCTAAAGAAGAGGATGCTGGGAGATATACCTGTGTGGCCACTAATGAGGCTGGAGAGAAACTGAAGCACTATGAGGTCAAGGTTTATGGTGAGATTTCTGTTTCTTTGTTGTATCTTTCTTTACCAGGAAAGAAAAGGAGAGTACTAGGGTTGTGCTTGACTACAGGCTTTCTTAGTCAACTGACGCTCATCGGTTTTGTCAACTAATCGATTAGTTGATATAATCGACAGATCTGTAAAACTAAGTTTCTCCAAAAATAATCACGCAAAAGCGCCACTTTAAATCTTGTGTTTACCACAGATGTACTTTGTGTATAAGTGTCTTCAGCATGAAAAAGTATTAAAAAATGACCAATTGACTAAAGAAATCTTAGTGGACTGAGAACAAAACGACAGATTAGTCGACTAATCGAATAAGAGGGGGCAGTCCTAGTGAGTACACTATAAACATCTCAGTTCTAGCACAACCTCTTTCATATGCTTACATGAACAAGTGAACTGATAGTAATTATCAGGGATCTAATATTTAGCAATAATTGTCTTTGTGACATTCAATCTGTAAATTGATGATTATCATATAAACATACCTACATTATGTCAATGTAATCTAAAACATGTTTCTTGACTCCAGTTCCTCCTCAGATCAATAAGAATGATATCCCAGGGGAAGGACTGGCCCCTAAAGAGGTCAAGATCAAGGTCAACAGCACATTGACCCTTGAGTGTGCAGCTCAGGCCTTCCCTACCCCAGCACTGCAGTGGTACAAGGACGGACAGGTAGAAATCTGATTTGATTCCATGGGAGATTATGGGAGGAAAAAACAACAACCTATAAACGCTACTCTGATCCTTCCCTCTCATGCCTTTTTTCCTCCGCAGATCCTGCGGGCAGATGACCATGTGTCCATTACAGCCAACGGTCGTATTGCTCAGATCAAGCATGCTCAGGTGTCAGACACTGGCCGCTACACCTGTGTAGCCACTAATATAGCTGGAGAGGATGAGAAGGACTTTGATGTAAATATACAAGGTGAACTGGGTTGACTGATGCCGATGTGTTAACTGAGACTATTTGTGTATTTCATGAACTCAAAGAGAATTTCTCGTGCTGTTGTGTGTGTTTATTGTGAAACTAAAACTGCATGTTGAAAATGGTTAATAACTGCTACAAAAAGTTTTTTATTTCAAAATAATACCATTAATTTTAGAGTCAACATCCTTTGAGATAAATGCGGAGCCATAGCACTTTGGAAATAAAGTTTCCAAAAATGCTCAATGAAGGGCTTAAACTCTTTGCTTCTATTTTTTCCCTTTTCAGTTCCACCTCATTTCAACAGGCCTGGTGGAGTTGGTGATAGCAAGTCTCCCCCAGGCTTTGGAGGGGATGTCCGAGATGTGATTCTCAACAATCCTATCTCTCTGTATTGTGAGACCAATGCTGTCCCTCCTCCAACACTCACCTGGTACAAAGATGGACAACTGCAGACTTCCAATGACAAAGTTCTGATCTTGCCAGGTGAGTTGACAAATAAAACAGACAGAAAGAGAGGGAGCAAGACAGAGTTTATACTAACCTTTGACGGCCTTCTTCACAGGTGGGCGAGTTTTACAGATTCCCAGATCCCAGGCTGAAGACTCAGGAAGGTACACGTGCGTGGCTATCAACGAAGCAGGAGAAGACTCCATTCAGTATGATGTTAGAGTGTTATGTGAGTAAAAACACTTTTCAGTGAGTTCAACTCAGCTGGAGGGAATGTTTTCATTTACACAAAACAACCACGCCCCTTTGGCAGGAGGTTGCTGCCCATTAGGACCAAAACCTCCCGCAACAAAAAGAGTTTATTTCCATCTGCAGCTGGCCTCATCAACAAAACCCCCACTGACACTGACTCCCATCCCGCCCCACAGACACTACATGTTACATTAAATTAAATTCTCCACATCTGTCACAATCGCTCACATTAACGAACATCTTTTGGACTATTATCTCTGTACATTGTACATATTCTCTATAGATTATACTCTGAATTTTTGCCCATTCATGCATAAAACTATAAACTATACTAATGTACTTGCTTTTATTTTTTATTTTCTCTACCATGTTTATTGTTATGCACACAATTCCTTCTATTTCAAAACCTACTTGGCAATGAACCTGATCCGATTTCTGATTCTCTTTGTATATTTATGTCCTGCATCAGTGCCCCCGACCATACGGGGAACAGACAGCGATTTGCCTGATGAAGTCACAGTCTTAGTCAACAAAACTACCCAACTGGAGTGTCACGTGGATGGAAACCCCGCCCCCAAGATCACCTGGTTTAAGGACAGCCAGCCAGTCAGCTCTGATGGGCCACATAGGATCCTGTCCAATGGGCGAACACTTCAGGTAAACAACCAGGAAGCACAGATGGTTGTTCTCAACATGTCTCAATGCCCATTTTTTCACTCTACTATAATATACCAGTTTCCTATAAAAGGATCTGAAAATAGAAACCCTTGTATAATGTAATACAGTCAACAAAAGTTCCATGCCATGAATACATTTATGAAGCTTTTACTGTCAAAGTTCTGAGAGTAACTTTCAAGTAACTTTCTATGGTCCAGACACATCAGACAATGGAATATCTTTCCTATTAGACGGAAACGCTCCATCACTCAAATATATTCTGTCTATTTACAGTAGACCTGTACTCTTACTGGATTCTACATTTCTCCATATTTCCCAACCATCAGGTGTTGACTGCTCAGGTGTCCGAAACAGGGCGCTATGTGTGTGTGGCTGACAATACGGCTGGAAGTGCAGAAAAATCCTTTAACCTTAATGTTCATGGTAAGTCACATGTGAAATCGTAAATCACATTTACATGTGATTCTAATTTGTCTTATTTTATCAAGTTGTTGTGAAAAGAGGAACTGAAGATAAATTTACTCTCATGTAAAAAATACTGTTTTTACTTTTTACACTGTTAAAGACTGCACTCACAAAAACACTGTTTGCTGTACTGAATGTTTCTTATCTTTTTCCTCTCAGTACCTCCCACCATTATCGGCCTGAGTCCTGAGACTGTGACTGTGGTGGTGAACAACTTTGTGTCTCTTTCCTGTGAAGCTACTGGTTTCCCCCCTCCCACTTTGAGCTGGCTAAATGACAGGGGCCCCATTCAGGCCAACACCAATGCACTCGTCATGCCAGGTACTGCGAACTTGGGTCAGAATTTAATCAACAACACACTACATGATAACAGACGATTCTGAATGTGTCTGTGTGTCCATTTGTGCCTTCAGGTGGTCGTACGCTACAGATTCTGAAAGCAAAAGTATCTGACGGAGGAAAGTACAGCTGTGTGGCCATGAACGCAGCAGGAGAGGCTTACAAACACATCTATCTCACAGTTTTCGGTCAGTACACATCCACACTGTGTTTAATGTACACTGAGAGCCTGACTTTACATCATAAACCTACGGTAAATGTTTTACTTCTTTGCCTTTCAGTTCCTCCAAGTATCCAGGACAGCAGTGGGGATTCTCCTGTGGTGGTGAATGTGCTCGTTGGGAAATCAGTAAATCTGGAGTGTGAGTCCAACGCCGTACCTCCCCCCACCATCACCTGGTACAAGAACGGCAGGATGGTGACAGAATCAGCAAACCTGCGCATCCTGGCAGAGGGACAGATGCTTCAGATCAAGGGCTCAGAGGCAAGAGATGAATGGATGCCATGTTGTTTGTTTTTTTCTTCAACAACATCTTTCAGCGATCGCATGTCAAGTCAAACAGTGTAGCCATTACTGTGAGGTCTTTTCTTTGTTTTTGTTTTGAAAGACATTTTTATAGCAGCAACTCTTGTCTTTGTCGCCTCAGCCATAGTAGCTACCACATAAATAAGTAATGTATCATGTCTCCCTGCAGGAAAACAATAAATAAAAGTAACTAGTAACTGCAGGCAAATGAAAATGAGTGAATCAATGAGTAGGCATTATAAACTAGTCAACATGTCTTATTTCAATACCAATATCCAATATCTTGTTTGCCACAAGATAGCCTAACATCTTTCATTGTACTATAAACAATCTCTTGTACAACAAAATTAACAAAACCAAGCAAACGTCTCCTCTGGCAACATATGCCATAACAGTTTCATTTATCAACATGTAGTGTAACTTAACAGACCCATCAGCCTCACAATACCTCTCACTTCTCCCTCAGCCAGTCGCTGAGACAAACTAGCTTGTTTACATTCTCAGATGTCAAGGCTGCTCAATTTTTTTTGCACTATGTTACGCTATCCGTAAAACTAAATTGGCCTGCAGTCCATTGCAATCCATCTCGCGATTGAGTTGGTTAATCTGTCAGAGGTAGATTTACTAATTCTGCTTCTGAATGCCTGATCGAGAGCTTTGACGAGGCTGGTCGCTCACCTTGGTGCTAGCTGCTAAGTGCTTTGCTCTGAGATGATGTCAGGCTAGAAGTACTGCGATGATACGAAAATTATTTTCTGCAGGAATCACACAGAATGGTGCTCCTATCTACAGTTACATCCGGGAGTTTATTAAATGTAAACTTTCCATTCACTGGGCCAAGTAGCGTTTTCTCATCCGCTTCATCATGTTGAGGAGGCTGCTGTGGCCGCGCCGCGTCGGTGACGTAAAGAGTCAAGGTGCATCTAAGAGCGTGATTAATCTGCGTAAAAAATTTTGTCGCGTTATTTATTCTGTGATTAATTAATCGAAATGAATGCGTTAATTCGACAGCCCTAATAATTTAACATGAATGCTTGGCTTCCACAGGAATGCTCACCGAGCTTCTGGCACATTTGACTTTTTATTGATAGCTGACTACTGTTTTTATTTTTTTACATCTTCCTTATATGTCTCTTCCGTTCCTCAGGTGTCTGATACTGGACAGTATGTTTGCAAGGCCACCAACGTTGCTGGACAAGTGGACAAGAACTTCCACTTGAATATCTATGGTAGCTTCATTTTTTTTTATCTGAAAATGAATAAAACACATTATATGTTTAAACAATACTTAAGACTTAGAATATAATATTAAAGGAAAATCTTGTGTCTATTTCTCTCTTCAGTACCTCCCAGTATCGATGGCCCAGCAGAGGAGCGTGTGGTGGAAACCATCAGTAACCCATTCACCTTTGCTTGTGATGCTACTGGAATCCCTCCTCCAAGCCTCACCTGGTTGAAGAATGGACGTCCCATAGGTACGCCTGTGTTTAGGTCTAGCTCTTTTGTGAATCACACAAACAACAAAAAAGTGTTTTGTATGTTGATGTTCTCCTAGGAAAGGAAATTCATTATTCATCTGTATCTTACATTTAAGTTAAAATACCTGTTTTTCTTAACAAGTTTACCCAAGAATATAAACATAAGTAACGGTGGATGAGGGCAAAGGGAAAGGGGTAACCTTACATAACTAGGTACAGTAGCTTTGTCATTGTCATTTCATATATACCAAACATATGAACTTCATGTTTCTTTAGAGAACTCAGAGTCTCTGGAGATGCACATCTTTGCGGGAGGAAGCAAACTACAGATTGCACGGTCACAACTTTCTGACAGAGGCACTTACACGTGTGTGGCCTCCAACGTGGAGGGCAAGGCACGCAAGAGCTACCACCTTACCATACAAGGTACATGCACATGCATAGCCTCAGTCACTGTAAATGAGTTATAACCCTTTTCTATTGACCAGTTTCAAATTAAAGAAATGCAATAGCTTTTGTTTCCAGATAAGCCCCATAGTCATATTCTTGTCAGGCTTTAAGTGTCAACCGTATTCTGTCAAGCTTCTTATGTTATGTTGTCATACAAATATATGTAATTACCTTTTTTTATGTTTTCTCATAGTATTGTGCTAAGACCAGTTATTCTCTCTTAGTCCCTCCCAGTATCTCTGGATCCGAGCTGCCCCGTGAAATGGGAGTCCTGCTAAATGAAAGCATCCAGATGGTGTGTCAAACTCAAGGAACCCCGGCGCCAACCATCCAGTGGTTGAAGGACGGGGAAGTCATAAACAATACAAGGAACAAGGGGCTAAGGTAAAGCTGATACCCTAACCCTAACCCTAACCCTAATATGATAAGTGATGTTATAATGATGATATGATGCTGCCTTTGTGTTCAGGATCAGTCCAGATGGCAGCACACTCACTGTGACTGGAGCTCACACCACTGATAGTGGCAAGTACACCTGTGTGGCCACCAACACTGCAGGAGAAGAAGACAGGATATTCAATCTGAATGTGTATGGTGGGTTTCATTAATTGTACTACTTGTATCGTCATGTACAAACAGTGATAGCAGAAGGAGTTTGTTTTCATGTCACTGACTTTGCTTTCCATTTGACTTTTTCAGTGCCTCCTGTGATAGACGGCAACAGCGAGACAGTTGAGCAGCTGACCATAGTTCTGGACAGTTCTGTCAACATTGAGTGTGTTGCTGCAGGCTCTCCTCCGCCCCAGCTCAACTGGCTGAGAAATGGCCTGCCTCTGCCAGTGTCCTCCCACATACGGCTGCTTTCTGCTGGACAGGTGCTCCGGTAGGTCAGTGGACAGGGCTCAAGAGTTTGTAACACATGGTGCTGCATTAAGAACAACTTGTGTTTCCTGTGTGTGGGAAAATGACGGTCAGCAGTTATAGAAATAATGGTGTAATTCTTTATCTGTAAAATTTGCAAAGAGATCTTTGTTATTTGTTAATTTACTTTTCCAAGTATTTCTCTATTTAAAGAAATGCTGTATCCTGCAGGTTTTCCTACTATTAAATTAGTTTGGAAATTCACCCTGCCTAAAACAATTGCACTGTAATGGGCTGCTTTAAAAAAGGTTTCATTGTCCGTGACATGCTGTTCCAAAGATTTCACTACTCTACTAACAATAAAAAGTGTTAAAATCAACAGTTTGTTGGGTATTTTACACCTAGTTAAAATGTAACAGGATACTTACATATTTGACCTTTTGCATCTGTTAGGATTACCCGAACTCAGGTGTCCGACAGTGGCACCTATACCTGCGTCGCATCAAACAGAGCAGGAGTGGACAACAGACATTATAACCTACAGGTCCATGGTGAGTCTGAAAACGTAACTCGCTTTTAAAATCTGAGGAGAAAATCACCTAACACCATTCAAAGCAAACTGTTTAGCAATAAATAATAATTAACCGGTTATTTTTTTTACTCTCCTCAGTCCCTCCTGGTCTGGATAGAGCAGGCAGCATAGAGGATGTGACTGTAGTCAGAGGAAACTTGGCTTCTCTGCTGTGTATTGCTGATGGGAGCCCGACCCCCACTATGTCCTGGCTCAAAGAAGGGTTAACTCTAATTACTGACCCCCACCTGACATTCCTCAACTTGAATACCACTGTGCAAATCATCCAGGCCCAGGTCAATGATACAGGACGTTACACCTGCGTGGCTAACAATACCGCTGGTCAAGCTAGCCGCCACTTCAACCTGAAAGTGCTGGGTGAGTAAAGCAGATTGTAGCCCTTATTCTCCAGCTTCTGATTTTGAATCATTGATGTGAAAGGAATATATTGTTTGGTTTATGTTTTCTTATTCAGACCCTCCACTCATCAAGGGCTCTGGTGTACCAGCAGAAGTATCTGTTGTGGTTAATAATGTCCTGGAGCTGCAGTGTGAGGCCTCCGGTATCCCTACACCCTCTTTGACCTGGCTGAAGGATGGACGCCCGCTCCCACAGACAGACAGCCTGTGCCTCCTCCGGGGAGGAGAGGTTCTCCGTGTGGCCTCAGCACAGGTCAGTGACCAGGGATGGTTCCAGTGAAATCCCATTTCTCATATATAAAATGTAATCCTTCTCTTTTCTATAAAAAAAAAGAGCAGATGGCCAATGTATGGAGGCTGAATGCTTACTAAAGCGGCCTGGGTTCGAGTCCAACTCGCTGCCCTTTGATGCATGTTGTCACCCTCTCTCTCTCTCTGTGGTTGTTATATCAATTAAAGACAAAAAGCCCAAAATATAATCATTAAAATACTGTATATGAAAACACAAGTGCAGCAATTTTGGATCTTTTCAATATTTGTTTTGTCATACTTGTACTCAGCTGGAGGACACAGGCAGATACAGCTGCTTAGCCAACAGTCCAGCAGGAGATGATGACAAGGAGTTCCTGGTTCGAGTGCATGGTGGGTAACACAAATGTGTAATACACAGTGTGCACTGTACATACAATTGTGGAAACAATTTACAGCTTTGAGGTAATTACTTTATATTACATGTACAAAAGAAGAATGATTCAGTCAATCTGTACGTAGGTAACAATTGTTTGCTAATATATTTTATGTCATACTTGTCTAGACAATTAATAAATAATAAGGTGAGTAATAAGGTCTCTTTCTGGTTTTCCTGTAACAGTTCCTCCTAACATTGCGGGGGAGAGCACACCTCAGGACGTGTCAGTGCTGCAGAACAGACAGGTGACTCTGGAGTGCAAGTCTGATGCTGTTCCACCTCCAACTCTCACCTGGCTCAAAGATGGCCAACCATTGCAGGTCAGAAATCAAACAAACAACTATCCACACAATTCTATAATTTCTCCTAAAAGGTATTCACAACTTGCTTTTTACCTTTTGTAGGCCTCTGCCCGTCTGCGTATGCTGTCCGGTGGCCGCTACTTACAGATCAACATGGCTGATCTCAGCGACAGAGCTCAGTACACATGTGTGGCCACCAACATTGCTGGCAAGACCACGCGTCAGTTTAACCTGGCTGTCAATGGTACATTTACATCTTTTATCTTTAACTTGTATACATATTGAGATACTGTATATCCTTTCTTATAGAGCTGAAGAAGAGGAGAATTTGTCTTTTTTAGAGCTGAAATCTTTACGCAGCTGCAAATGAGTAAAAACCTATATATCTGTCACCTGTGCCCTCAGTGGCCCCAACTATCAAGGAAGGCTCCCAGACAGTGTCAGTGCACATCAACAAGCCAACAGTGCTTGAGTGTATCGTAAGTGGAGTGCCACCGCCTCGCGTAACCTGGAGGAAACATGGTGCCATATTGTCAGGAAACAACCCCAGGTAAATCCACAGGTCATATAACAATGATACCTTTTTGATCTATCTCAAATGAGAAGTATTTAAATCATTGTATTAAAAATGCATGTAGAGTTATTTTTGATGAACAACATGTAATAATGGTTTCCCGGTTTTTTAATCTCGAAAATAGATTTTAATATTTTTAAAACCACTTTTAATTATTGGTATTTCCTCTGTGCTGTACCTTACCCACTTTGTATAAATGTGTGCAGGTACACATTTGCAGAGGATGGGTCATTAAACATCCACTCAGCTCGTGTGACCGACACTGGCCGCTACCTGTGTATGGCAACAAATCAGGCTGGAACTCAGCGCAAGAGAGTTGATCTTCAAGTATTTGGTGAGTGCTAAATACATGCATACGAAACACATGAATACTTTCAAGCAATCACCCACAAGGCACCCAGTAATTTTATGATCCTCTGTTCTCAACGTTCAGTCCCTCCTTCCATCGCTGACAGCCGCAACAATGTGACAGTTACAGTCAACGTTCAGACCACCCTGTCTTGCGAAGCCACTGGCATTCCCAAACCCACCGTCAGCTGGATAAAAAACGGCCGAACCATCAATACTGA